>NC_142840.1:17878787-18181818 GCF_061612785.1 Hesperophylax consimilis | reverse complement strand
GTATGTTGTGAAGGCTACTGGTTATTTAATGAGGGAATAGATTGGTTTGAGATTTTCACAGGATCTGATTTATGTCCATCATCATAAATCTGCTCCGTATGGATACTGTAATGGTGTCCAAAATATTGGCTTCATAAGGAGGTAGCGAAATACGTAATAATATCCTAAAATTAAAAAAACTATAAGACAATAGATTGATTATTAAATTACATTTCATACGCATATCAAAACGGATACCATACCTCCACAGGCCATCCACAAATATGACGTAAGCCGAGAAGTAGGTACTTTAAGTATCACCCTAGTAATAGACCATCAGAATCGTAGTGTTGCTTGAAAGAGCAAGTTGGTAAGTTTTATTAACAGATTTAAAAATCCTGGAATCTACTTATGAACCTTACACTTTCTCATCACCTTCTCCTCCATACTCCTTCAGCCTTACAACTTACAAGTTATTTTCAACTCTGTTGGCCTCCGTGAATCAGTGATGTTTAGAAAAGTTGCTTGAAATGGCTTAAGCCGTTTTTGATAATTGTATCAGAACAGCCTCCCCTCCCCCATATTTTTCCTCTTCCACGACCTCCAGTTTCACAACTTTACCCCCAACTGGGGATTTGTATATATAATTGAAGAGCAGTGGGAATCTTGCGAGGTAATAACACTAAAAAAATCCCCGATTTATTGGGAATGCTAGTCCCACTGACAATGGAGAGTTAGGAGTAGTTGGAACTCTTTTGCGGTGGGTAAAAATTTCAAACAGATCTTTGAAATTGAATAATTGTTAAAGACCATGGAAAAAATCATTTAAGAAAACCTAAAATTTAACAAAAGAGAGTAAAGTTACAATGTTGAATATGAACCCGCATTGAACATTGCTATCAATCGACTTAATTGCATAGATTCTCCACATCGATGGCAGCGCAAACTTTCAATCCTATCACCAAATCTGTAATCTGCTACCCAATCACCGCGTGTCGAACATTTTTCCCAATCTCCAGAGTGGCCGACACGGGATTACAGCTCGGCCGCGTGGTGTAGTTTGCTCGGCGCCTTTGTGAAGCAGTCGCCGGGATTTTGGGGTGAGATTCAAAGCAATCTGTCCACGTGTCCTCGGGAGATAACTGGCCAAATACACGCGGTGTTACGGGGGAGGACTGTGTAATTACATAGTGCGAGTGGCGGCCATGCTCCATCGATAATGGGGCTAGAGCAAAGATTTGCAGTCACGATTGCGATTGATCTATCTGTTTGATAGTGAAAACAACGTTCATAATATTTACGATATTGATTTTTTTTTCGCTTGGTATATCGATACTCATCTGTTTTCGATGTATTTAACATTGAAGTACAGCAATTCCAAATACAGCCTCGCACTACAGAAAGGTATGGAAGCGTGTTTTTACAACAATTGCTGTATTTGGTTAGAAAATATGGATAACTATTACAATTTATTAATTAAAAATAATAAATACAATATTTGCGGCAAGTTCCACAGTGGAAGATACTCTCAGTATCGCCCTGGTGTAAGACCACTATTCAGAATTGAAACATTGCTTGAAATAACTTTGGTTGTGTTTGGTGACCAGATCTGAATAGCCAGGTACTTTCCCGTTTTATCTTCCCACAATCTCCTTCCTATCCCCAATACCTTCAGCCTCACAACATACCCCAATTGGGGATGTCACAGTATCACTGGCTCCAGAAGGTTGGGAGCAATTGGGACTATTGTGCGGTTTCAAATAAAAAAAGCTTGGTATCTCTCAACATTCCTCTCACCTATCTCCTTCCTTTCCCAATTTCCCCAGACAGGCAAATCATTTTAAAGAGCAATAGTGATTCAAATTGGTTCAAAATAATTTTCAAGAACACAGAATCAACTGTGTGGCATAACGAGCCTTGCGTCCTTTTCCTTGAGGCTTGAACGAATCCCCGTTGACGTTTCAAAGATGGGTTGATGTTCATAGCTAATTGTGGACTAAACCAAGTATATTCTACCATTTAAAGCTATTAGGCGGTATAAATATTTGCATATTTTATTTAATATTTCCATGCATATATTTTAGTACACAATTTTTAAATAAATAAAAGATAATAATTACTACTACTATTGAAGATAATATAAGCGATTCCTAAACGAAAATTTGATACAGAAAAATCAGAAAAAGATATTCACATCTAGAAATCGTACCCAGAACCCTTGCCTTGCCGAGGAACCGCTTTGGTCATATTTAACTGTATAATACTTCGAATAAGAACTTCCAACATTGTCTTCATTTTTCTCACCGCACATTGGCAGATATACATAAAGACAGCTTTTTAAGAAGATTTGGGTATATTATGGCGCGAATACATTTGTGAGCCGAGCCTCGAATTATGGGAAAGGAACGAAGTATAGCGGTTCGCGCCATTTGCCGTTGCTTTGTTCCTTTCCCATAATTCGAGGCTCGACTCGCGTTTCGTCTCGCAAATGTATACGCAGCATTAATTAGAGTTATAAGCGAGAAAAATCATAGATAAAAAAAGGTAAAGTTTTGTCTAGGAGTAAATATTATAGATGACGAGTAAAATCTACATGACAAGAAAAATATGTATATTTCAGTGAATTTTAGCCATGATTTGAAATATTTTACAGTACATTATTTTGAAATATTCCAAAAATTTCCTCTCTTGTGAGTTACTTATTAATATTTTAAGCTTAAAAGCAATAATTTCAAGTAAAGCTGCAATTTTTCAATAAAAGCCCCAATCTTAAGTGGAAAAGCCGGCATTTTTTATTATGTCTTAATCCGACGCCGTAATATAAATCTTTATTGGGCTCCATTATGAGGTTAACGCAAATCCTTTTAAATTTTAAAGGTTTACTAAAATAAAGTTTACGGTGAACCTTCGAGTAAGTGAAAAGTTTATTTGTTATCTTAACGGGTAACGTTATAAAATAATTATACAGACAGTTTGGAAATCTCTAAGGGTTCAATGAATGTTGAGCAATTTAAATGGATTCCCCGAGTAAAACCTTCGCCGTTTTGATTATAATTTAATTTAAAGTAAGTATTAATGTTTAAGGAAATAGTATTTAATCGTGGATTAAACCAAATATATTAAAACGTTTGAAGCAATTAGGCGACATAAGTGTTGGCATATTTTATGTTATATATTATTATTTAAGTAGACAAAAGCATTAAGGGCTGGGTAGATATTTATTTATCAATGCAGATGTGGGACGATGGTGGACACGGTAATGCTGTCCGAATAATACTTTTAGCCGTGAAAATTTTAAATCGTAACCATTTTCACATAGTTTGAATATTGGTAAGAAATTAAGGGCGGAGATGAGGAAAGGAAAGGAAAAAAAAGTATTGAAGATGAATGGAAGCAGTGGCGGCCTCATGACTTTTGGGTGTTGTAGAGTGCTGAAATTACAAAAATGGCATAAGTGATGTTGTTGAAGCTCAAAACGCACGGATTCTGCGGTGCACGGACAAACTGAAATTTCCTGAAAAATTCAAACAAAAAATTGAATTTTTGAAATAAAAAAATCGTTTTGAGCTAGAACATATTTTTTGTAATATTAGCACTCATAGCAAGTCACAAGCCGCCAATGCTTCCACTGATCATCCATCTTTCCATCCATTAAAATAGGCTGACTGTGAGAGCAGCCCACTCACTAGTAGGCAGCTCATCCCCGATGTGATGCAAGGATGTGTTAATGATTTCGAGGGGTGGGTAGAGATTGAAAGGGTTTTCTCGCCACTTGTATTTTACAGAATATTATTTTATCTGAAATTTTCCTAATATTTCAATGAATACCATTTGTGTCTGTTTATTTAATGATTAATGGTCATACGAGCTCTTTAATTATTATTTTTTCTCAGTCATAAAATATATCATTAAACGATGGTGTTTTGTTTACTGACATAACCTTTTCAAAGGTCAGTGTTTTAGAACCACAACGTAAAATCTGTAAGAAACCAGATATTGTTTTAATATAAAAGATCTTCAGCGTTTATTCATAATATATTGCGTTAACAGATGCATCTAAGTCCCCATAACTCTCACATCCCATTAGAGCTGGATGCAGACGTTACGGCGACCGGCCCTTTATTTCCATGAAAATGGAAAGTAAGCGATAAATAAAGAATCTAATATACGCACGTTGAACGCAAGGATCTCCTTTACGAATCCAGGCAGCGCTGCGCTGGCAGAACATAAATTCTGTTCGCATTCGGACCACGTGGAGAATAATCCGTTCTATCCATAGAAAAAAGATTCACTAGAATGGCATGGAGAAAAAAATAACCTAACTAATTTTAACTAACGCCTTACTAATTTTTAAGTAACCGATTGTGACAGCAAGGAACGTTGCAGATTGACAGTAGCATCGGTCATGCTTTCAAGTTTTTCTCTTATATATACGACTTCTACTGTGTAATTATTGTTGTGCGTGACAGCTGTTTTTCCTTCTTAGGCAAAATAATTAGGTGGTCTGTAAGAAGTCTTACTACAGTTTAATACTGCCTTTAGTAGACGAAACAGCTGTCACGCGTAATAATTATAATTATATGGCAGAACTTGTTTACAAATATGTTTTCTACAAATTGAAAAATAATTTTACCAAACATGTAAATGAAAAATTTATCATGATAACAAAACATATCATTTTATGCTTTCACTACGGTTATAGTGTTTATGAATAAACCCCTTCAGGCCATAATAACATGATATTTTGACTTCCAAATGTTCATTTGAGCGCACCTTATTACTATTACGGGCATTAGCCTAGTATGGTAGTTGAAAATTTTAATTTTTTGTTTTTAATGAGTTTTTATTATTCACAATGTACATTTGTTACGTATAATTTTTTTAATAAAATTAGCGACCGGTTTCGACACGTCCGTGTCATTAACTAGCTATTTTAAAACCGTACATTGTGAATAATAAAAACTCATTAAAAACAAAAAATGTCTAGAAATTGTTACATAGTGAATGCCAAAGAAATACAGAAAATTTTAATGCTTAAAAATCTACAAAATAAAAGAAATTAAAAAAAAAATAGTATTGGTTTTTATGTTTTAAAACTGTTTTTCTGCCGTTTAAAATAATATTTAAATATAATGTCTTGAATTTATGTCACAAAAACGGGTCTTTTACAAAATTTTGCTATGTCGACTTTCATATATATATATATGTATCATGAAATTAGTAAGATCATATAATAATATCATATCCTCTTCCAACCACAAAATAACGTTTCCATGGAAGAGTGATAATAAAATCTCATGATATGTTTTAATGGAAAGGTGGTAATAAAATTTTATGACAATTTTTCCATGGAAAGGTGGTAATAAAATCTCATGATTTGTTTTAATGGAAAGGTGATAATAAAATCTTATGATTTGTTTTAATGGAAAGGTGGTAATAATATCTCATGATATGTTTTAATGGAAAGGTAGTAATAAAATTTCATGATATGTAGAAACATAATGTAAATCATATTTTAAACAAACTTTACTTATTAATTTAATAAAAAAATAATTCCATAGAAAACATACACAATGGAACACCATTTGAAAGAAGATAAGGCTAAAATAACAACTTGTGTAACACAGAAGCCTCGATAATACATATTATAAGATTTTTTAAATATTGTATGAAAGAAAGAGTTATTCTAGACTAATTAGTATGAACTACGAACCAGATAGCCCTATCAGAATTCGTTAACGAAGAAATCAGAAGTATAATTACATTCTATACACAATAGAACTACTCTACAAAAATTCCGTAGGTCAGAATAATTTCACCCGGTTTGCTGATATTATCTTGATATCTTGTATTCTCTATATCAATGACCGAATCAGATACGAGACAATATGTTCGTGCAACCTGCAGTTTACTATTATATTAACCGTGCACTTCTATTTGTTTTCTTCTCCGGCAATGTCAACCAGTCTACCCAGTGCATAGAAACAAGGAAGAAATAACGCTGACATCGCTATGACTTTATTAGTTTTTGATTCCCCGATATTATTTCGGTTTTCAATAATGAATAACAATTTCATGCTATCCAAGAGAGCCGAAAAAGAAGTTTCAGATATACCAACATAACCACTGCAATACCAATATCGCCATGCAAATCGAGAGAAAATAAATGCAGGAGTGCTTTTCAATCGAAATCCTCACTTCCATTGCAATCGTGAAATCCCACCGTTTTTTATTATTATTTATTACTAAAAAAAGGTAGCTTACAAAATATTATATGACAGTTATTAGATGGATATAATATTTTTATTTTTAACTTGATAATTTAACTTAATTATTTTTAACTAACATTTGTCTTTTTATTTTTTTTCCTTTTCTATGGAAGCGAAAGCTTTTATTTACTTCCTTCAGATTCGTACTTTCCCAACTTTCTGCACACCCGTCTATTCCCCACTTCATTTGCATTCGTCTATTCCCTACTTCCTATACAGTCGTATATTTCCCTTCCTTCACACTCGTCTATTTTCCTTCCTTTTCATTCTTCTTTTCCCCCTTCCTACACATTCACCTATTTCCCACATCTTTTACATACGCTTGTTTCCTTCACATTTGTCTATTTTCCTTCCTTTTCATTCATCATTCCTCCCTTCATATACAATCACCTATTTCCCACATCTTTCACATTTGTTTGTTTTCGACTTAATTTACATTTGTCAATTTTACCTCCTTCACATTCGCCCAACCCCCACTTATTTCACATCCGTCCAATCCCCACTTCATTCATATTTGTTCATTCCTTTAGCCCATAATATTACCCTAACGGGGTTCCATAGATCCGCTACCTTTAGGCAGTTGAGACTCTGGCTTAGTATCACGTTTAGAAAACTAAGCAAATACGTCCTTTAACCTGGAATATTTGGAGGTAATGATGTAGTTCATGATGGGAACACCTGAAAGCACAGCGTCAAAGCAATGCAATGGGGACACGACCAAATTAGGAAAAGAGGTCAAAATGATATTCATGATATATTATTATTTAAAAAATAAATTGAACGTTCTTTTCATAATTTTATTATTTTTTAAACATTTTTTAAACATACAAAAAATGCATATAGAATTGAAAAGTGGTCAATTTATGATAATATGTTAAGATTCAAAATTTGGATTTATTGTAATTTTGATTAATTTGACTTCTCCTTTAAAAAACTCACTTTGGGAAAGACAATAGTAATTAACATTTATAACTTATTTTTTAATATCATTTATATTTTTAAGATTTTGAAACAACGAATTAATTTTTTTAAATGCTTTCGGGTATTTAGCATAAAAATTGCTTCTCCCTTAGCTGGCACGTGGATGGGACTTTTTTAATTAGCAAGGGAAAAAGAAAAAATATGGTTTTATGAGATCCTACAACAAAGAACATTTAAAGAAAGAACAAATTTTTGATAATAAATTAAATAAAATTCTTAAAAACCCACATAACATATTAACTAGTTTTGGGAATAAAACTGCTAATAGAATAAAATTATCATAAGATTCTAAAAATTATTGATTCTCAAGAAACAAATCAACGGAAGAGGAAAACAAAATGCTTGAATAATTTAATAATCTTCCAAAAAGTTTTGAAAGAAAACTCATTGAGTAATCTTGCTTATGAGAGAAATTTTAAAAGTATTATTTCAAGATTTTCTTTGAAAAGTAGGAATAAAACATTTTTAGAATTAAAGCTTTCAAATATACAGAAATTGTTCTTCAATTGATGTTTCACATATCTGAGTAATTTACTAAGAAGGTCGTAAGTCACAGCTTTATTTCAGAGCTTTCATTTGCGGAAAAGCTTTATCCCGGGAAAATTCATAACAGTGCATTCATCTCATTCCTTTTGACGATTTGTGAAAATATTAAAGCTATCATTTCTCTTATCTTTCAGATGGAATCTTAGATACTGTAAGATAATCAGTCCTTGAATATAAAACGTAATATCGTTTTACATGAACATATATACAGATTTTAAACTGACTTATAGAAATTTTGGGTAGACGTTTGTTCGAAAATAGCATTAAGAATAAACCGTTCTCACTTAATCTTTCCCTTATCATCCAATTTCGTCAATAAAATAACTCCGTACCCAAGTTTCTACGTCTGCAACATAGCTGGCTATTCGTATCTGGTCATTTAACACCGTTAAAGTATTTTTTGTAACTGAATGAATGTTGGTCTTTTCTGAGAGAATACTGAGAGTATCTATCACTCTAAAACTGGATGTTGCACTATATAATAATATTTTGAGATATATCCATTTTTAAGGGTTTTAATCCTGCGACCGTTTAGTTCAGCTTAAGCGCTTGCCCACCGAGGTTATCATTTCACATCAAAAATACTGATTTTGGTTGTCAGTGCGTGGATAATGTAAAATATTACTGCATAATGCGTAGCAAGCTAACATTATTCGAATTCAATGAACTTATATATTTTTAAATGGGAACCACTTATCACATCACACAAGCGACGAAATAGATATGAAAATTGTATTACTATAGTGAATATTTTTTTATTGGAAATTTGTATTTGTTTTGTTTATATATTTGACAGATACAAATTCAATTAATTAAAGAATCCTCTTACTGAGAC
This sequence comes from Hesperophylax consimilis, assembly GCF_061612785.1. Taxonomy (NCBI): domain Eukaryota; kingdom Metazoa; phylum Arthropoda; class Insecta; order Trichoptera; family Limnephilidae; genus Hesperophylax; species Hesperophylax consimilis. Next base: position 18,173,208 of record NC_142840.1, on the reverse strand, counting down.
AAAGCACGTGGCTTCGCAGAATCAGTGGACATACTTTAGCGGCCCGTTCATATACGTATTCTTCGAATGGATTTCATTTTCATAAGCGGTACTATAATTTATGTCCAATTAGTATAATAATAATAATAACTAGCAGTTAAAAACCCGCTCCGCGGGTTTTTTTCTGCTAGGCCCTGCGGGCGGCTCGTGCTTGGGCTTCGCCCATTTTAAGTGATATTAACAACAGTTACATTTAATAGATAGATATTAGAACATTCACAGAGAGAGGGTGAGTATATATATTGTTAAAACACGGAACAGGAAGGAGTTAATTAATAATAACATTCTAAATTTACGCATAATAAGAATGACAGTTGTTTGAATAAATGAAATTTTACGTATTTGTGATGGATTATTTCAAATGAAACACTATTATTGACTACATGTCTACAACTGATATTAACTGTTATCGTACCTAATATAATTAGCTCATAGGAGACTTGCAGTGCTTAAATATGTGTTACAACCGTCAATGTCTATAAGTTGAATCAATATCGTTTAGTTTGTCACAATTAAAGACAGTTTTAACAAAGTTGACTTAAATAATAGATTATTACATATTGATTAATTGTACCCGTGTTTATGAATAAAAGGAGGGTAATTGTGCGATGACATTAGCAGTCGGTTTAATTAAAAGGTGTTAATTTTACTCCAACTGGTGGTAATTCTTTACCTACAACTGTTACTGTATCTAATAAAGTTTAAAGCTAGATTATATATACACCTTCATCAGGAGAGTAAAAATCTATATATAAAGGTAGATTATTACAATATAGCGCCCCTGAGGTGATATCTCACAAAAGCGGCGCTATGCAAATTGTCCAATAAATAAATAAATATAATGTTTACATTTTATTGTGTATACACCGAAGTCAAAAATTAAATATAGATTGCAATTGGGAAAGAAGAAGTGGAAGGAGGGGGGAGGAGTAAGAGTAGGCTGGGTTTATAATAATTAGGAATTACAATATCGTTAGACGGGAAAGACCAGTTGAGTGGGAAAATATTTAAAAGAGAGTTTATAAAAAAATTCTTGTTAATTATATCTGCTTTTATATTAATATGTTTCCTCATTTCTAAAATTTAAAAATTATTTATAGTGAAGTATTTTAAGACCTGAAAAAAACAAATAGCATATAACCATAAAACAATATATTCATAAGACAAATAGCATTTAATAACGGTTATTCTAATAAATTGATAGTTGAAATACTAAATAAAAAAATTAAACACATTCTCTTCAAACGGTCTTTCTAAAGATAGAAATAAACAATGGCGTAGAATTCTGTTTGTGGATAACGATACTTCTAAAATTATATATATATAAACAATCCTGGTACCATTCAACTGGCGTTTTACACTAATAACAATGAAGAAATATATTCTTAATAATAATGATAGCAAAATTCAAACAAAAAAAACAGGAGTTTAAAAACTCAATTGAGATGATTGTAATTTCTTTTACAAAGGTAGAACCAATAGAAACTTTGAAGTCAGAACTAAAGAATATCGCAGGGCTATAAATGGAAATAGTGAATCTGAGTTAATCTTTTAAATAATGATCACACTTTCGATAAAAATTCAGGTCTTAAAATACTTCACTCAGGATATAAAGCATCGCAAATAAATAATTTTGCAATTTTAGAAATTAGAAAACATGCCAATATAAAATCAGATATAATTAATAAGAAAAAAAAATATAAAAAATAATGATAAATGCCATTACAAAGTGATAAGGTTCCAGAAGAAATCTTCTTATAAAACGCTTGTTAATGGTAAGTAGTCAAGTATTGTTAGCTGCATATTTAAATATTCGCGCCAGGCATTTGGTTCGTTTTTAAACCGCCAGAGGTGCGCTCTGTCGGCCATCTTGAAGAAACGCGTGAATTTTAATAAACGTCAAACATAATCACGTAACTGTGGAGAATTTTCATTGTAATGTAATTAATCCAATGGATTATGAACTTTCTAAAACATATTTTCTTCGATATTATCCAAAAATTATATGAGCAGAAACGATGCTTATGAAGAAATCTCGTATTATTATGAGGCGATCCTATTTTAGTATGGAATTGTGTCTTAATATTCAAGTTACCCGAAACAGACAATTTAAATTTGACCAATCAGAGGGCCTACACCGTCCAGACGCTGGGACAATAATACTATCAGATAATAATTGGATGACTTGTATAGTGCAGTTTTTGTGCAAAATCACCTCAAGGGCGCTGTACAAACTTATAATACATTTCTACAGTGATCTATGTTATTACTTAACTATTTATGGAGAAAATATACAGTACAATACTTACCTGGTAGGTCACTTGAGATTAACACTTAATTAACATTATCTAATTGTTTATTGGCGAAATTTAGATACAGGATTAAGGACTTAATTGAAAAATTGAATAGAACTGGACTTTCTCTTAGGAATGTTATATTTAATTTTAGGGTACGACAGCTTAAAAATGTAAGTTTTAAGTTTAGACCTGAATTCTGTTGGACTTGTTATAGATCTTAGTTTCGGAGGGCGTTTATTCCAAGCCTTCGGCCCAGATACTCGGAAAGCGCGATCACCAAACTTAGTATTTGGCTTGCGCTTAGGTTCTATCAGTCTGCCTACAGCTGAATGAATATGAATATAACGTATCTTGGATTTTTAAAATTTCATTGGATAGAAGACGTAATTTTTCGAACGAATATTGTTTTTCCCTTTTGAATTGAACTAATTTTTTATAGCTCACAAATCCAACTTTAAATAGGTAATATTCTGTGGTTTTTAACGCGTCTGTGCTAGTATTGCAATAAACCTAAGACTACAATGAGTTCCTTATTGAAATAATGTACGGTGACCCATTTGGGTGCGCATACCCACATAGTTAAGCGATAAACTTGCTGAAATATCACTTTTCTTATCGCAAACTTTAAGACTAAGAGCACAATTTCCATCACGATTAATAACTTACATCCGATTTGCGACTCCCCAACTGTGATAAGTAACATCGCCATAATTTCTGCAACATATTTCAGCGGCGCTCTGATGCAAAAAATTACCGTGTCAAAGTCATGAAGTTTGCCGCACTCAAGTTAACTTCCGCCTCCTCAGGGTGACAAATGTTCCCGCGCCAACTTGGGCGCCAATTAACCAAATTCTTAACACCAACAGCCGGCTGGCTTTGTAACTAGTTGACTCCAAATTAAGCCGATAACATGAAAACTGATGCGAGGAAAATATTATACACAATTTTCATTTATATTTTCCAAAACTACATACAGAAGCCCCTGAGAAACATCAATTTCCCTCAGAGCCTATGTCTTCTTTGGTAATACTGTGTGGAGGGTCTTTTTGAGGAGAGGAAGAAGTTTTTGAAGTTTTTAAGAGACCGGAAGGGAGGAAACATCGGCAAATCGTTCCACTGTTGAACTGGAGAACGAGTCGTAGAAACGGCCCGTTCTCATGTGGCAAATGTCAACTGTTGTACAAATATTGGGCTAGCATTCGGTGTGTTTTCCGACTGTGTACCGGTGCCGAAGGGATCGATGACTCTAGTTCTTCGGATCATCTTCCGTTGTAATATCGGTAGAACACGGACGGCATTCCTGCCTGACGCCTGTGCTATAAATATTGCAATCTAATATTTAGAGCACAGTCAATTTGTTAAGATAGATCAAACGGACCGCCCCTTTATACACAGAGTCAAGGTTTTATTCATTTTGGGGCTCCAGACAACAGGTGGATGCCAAAGTCAAGATTTGTACAAGGTCATGAGTTGTGTTGATGCTATTAAAGTTTCTGCGGTAATGTTTATTCGAATGCTTGAGATGGAATGTATTTATTAATATAATATGAAACTTTCCACTTTTTACCCCTTTGAATGTCTCGTGAAACTTCACCACTATTTATGCCGAGTAGGGTCTGTGGGACCCGGTGATAATTAATCGATTATTTTATACTTGTGTTTATCGAAATTTTTATGATTGTCTTACCAATTTTTTTTTCTGTGAGCAGAAAAGTCATGTTCCAGTCATGGTTTACAGAGCAGTCATTGTTGTATTTTTCTGCGCAGGTTCTCCGGTTTTTGTCGATTTCGCACCGTTACCAAGCCAGTGTGACGACGGGCTAACTTTGTCTGACGCAGTGAAATCTCTCGAACGGTGCATTGTGAATAAACTATGCAATGTATTTTCAATCTTCAGCTATAAAGTTTGAAATATCAATTTATTTATCACAAAGCGTGATGTGAAATTTGGGTTCCATATTTATCATATAAGAAAAGGTTTCGAAAAAAAGTGTCGGTTTCGAACAAAGCTCTCACAAAAAAACAATTGTATGATACTGATACGATTTGGCCGCAGCGTCATGTATTTATGAATGCAATTAGGATAGAAACAATTATAAGTCACAAAGTTTTCGTAATTATTTATTTGGAGGTTCACAGTACATTTTGTTAAATATGGTTCTAAATTAAATTATAAGTTCTAAGTTAATTTACGTATTATTTATGTCCTTAAAATATCTTGTTGATTTCGTAGGTGTGAATAGTAATAACAGAGAATAACAAGAAGAAGTTGTGTGGAGAGAGGAAAAGATTTTTTTTACGATTTAAATAGTCTTTTCCATACAATTTAATTTCTTTTCCTTTCACAAAGCAAATAAACCGTTTTCATTTTTAATTAAACCATCTAATAATAACCATTAAAAGAATTTATTAGAAAAACAATTTATTTTCGTCGAAAGTTTACAAAAACGAGATGTTTCGTCTTTGAGAAAAAAATACCGTTTATAAGTATAACCATTATACATGTTTTCTTTACAAATTTTAAATTGTGTGGATGGAATAATAATTATAGGTACAAGGTTTATCAAAATAATGATTCATAAAAATTTTATTGAGAATGATCGAATTTATTTTCCCTAAATGACTACTTCAAGTAATCCCCCGTTGAAATAAATCGTAAACTTCGAAAATTGCCTGTAAATTTGTGAAAATAACATAAAAATTATATAACATGGCAAGTGTTTCAAAACAATTTAGCGATTATTACAAAAGTTTCAGTTTATAGCTTAAGTATTTCAGCGAAAACCTTCCACACGATCCGCTAAGTCATTATGTATTAATATATAAGTTAGATAGCGGAGAAAAAAACCGATTTACAATGTTACAAATTAATTCAAAATAAATAATGTTAAATTTTATTCGAAAATGTTTGGGATATTTAGTCGCTTATATTATTATTATTATTGTTGTCAAATATATTGGTACCACTACCGTAAAAGTGATTATAATTTTTGTGAAGAAATTTTTATGACAATTTCCTATAAAATTTATTTTAAAGGTAAGTATTTACTTATTATTTTTTTCTTTTTCTAAATGATCGAATTTAATACCTATTCTCAATGTATCGTATTTTCTTGTGTTGAAACACAAAATGTGGTTCTATTCAAGATCTTGTTACTTACTCAATTTACCAAATAAGACCCTTAACACAGCTTCCCCATTTACGTGATAATGGACATGCAACTAAATAGCTAATGGTATATTTCACATTTTAGGATAGTTTAAAAATTATTTTAATAATCTCTGATATATTATAATTGGTTCCATGATAACTCAACACAGTGACAATTCAACACACTTTTAAAAAGTGATATAAAGTCATTAGAAAATTTTTATGAAAATTTTTTTTAAACCTAACCTGACCTAACCTAACCTACTTAACCCAGTTAATAATTTTTTTGTTTCATCACTTTCCATGACTTTATATAACTTTTTAAATATGTGATGAATTATCATTGTGATGATTTATCCGGTCACCATTATAATTAGTATTATAGATATGTATATTATATGTTTTGACAAAAACTCTGCCGGTCAATATTTTTTGCTTATTTAACTTAGCTTAATAAACCAGAAATGCACTGAATTTACAACACAATACATAATAATATTTATTTTAAAGTTCTTATGACTGTTATTTTAAAAAAATGGTTACTATTTGTATTGTGTGCGCTTATTCTTGTATTTTAAGCACTTTTTACTATTTTGCGAATATTGTCTAATATTGCTAATCCCAATTATTCTAGAACAAACTCTCACATGTGTAAAATAATATTATAGGTAGTGCAACACGGGATAATACCCCAAAAATAAATCACCATAATACTTTTGACCGTGAAAATCTCAAATAGTATCTTATAACAATTAAGTTTATTTTCTGTAATATTTCTGTTCGTACATTTATTTCTATTTTTATGTTGTTCATACATAGTTACTATAAGGAATAAAAAAACATACTTTTTTAAGCTTTCATACCCTTAAATTAAATATTCCATTCCCGAGAGAAGCATTCTCGTTTTGCCTATAACACATTCTAATCAATATTTTCTTATTGGATTTATATTATTCTAAATCTGTCTTATACTGTGGGACGAATCATATTTAGGAAAATAATTTCTCTACAAAACCTTGTACTGTAGTACTGCAAAGCAAAACATTTGCTGTTCCTTTCCTAAACACGCTAATTAAATAGATACCGGAAAGTCCAATTATGTCCTGTGCGTGCAAATCGTATCTAAATTTTTCTAATAAACAATAGCAGTGTTAATCTCTTGTAACCTACCAAATAAGTATGGTCCCATATATTATCTGCCTGTACAATATATAAATAAATAATAATAATAACCTATGTACATTCTAGCATCACGTTCATCACTCAAATGCATTGTACATATAGCTTTGTATTGGTGATCGACGAACCGGTGGATGCAATCTGTAGATTTAAATTGATAATAGTTTGACTAGTAACTATAATTACTAAATACAGTTAAAACATAGATCGTTGTAGAAATATATTATTTATTTGAGGTTATTTTGCACAAAAACGGCGCCATACAAACGACCCAATTATTATTATTATCACGTAGAACATAATTATAACCTTTTCAAGTACTTGGATTCAATTAATTACTTGAAAGAAGTACTAGATCTTATTTAAATACCTCCCTTAAACTTATGTAAACTGTATTGGCGCTACTTCTTAATTAAAACTTTTTGTAATTAGTTTTAAGAACTTTTTAAATTTCATTATTTGTATACCTACGTAAATAATACATTATAAAATAAGTAATTCTAATGGTCACTAATATTTCTTTCCAGAAGTAATACGAAAAAACTATAATGTTTCCAAAAAAGACCTAGTTGTGCCTAGAATTGACTTTAATCTCAAATAAAGTGGTTTTTTAGGTCGTGAATATAAATGTTTTATCGATGGACATTAGTCGTAAACCTCCCGAAACTTTAAGAAGATACAAGAACACACGTAATCGAAACTAGAGTCTCCTTAATAGGCACATTGAAGTGCAGCACGTCTTGTTTACTCGGAATTAAACTTAACTAATTCAAACATAGTCTAACTACTAACAGTATACCTTGCCCCCAAAACTTCTCATTAACATTCCTCTTGTCAAGTCTTCCACAGTTTACCAGTTTAACCATTTAACCGATGGCGCACGCCTTCCCAGATGACATTACAACTTGTGGCAAGTTTCCTTGTTGGCGGGTCTCTTTGTAACAAGGGGCCGATCGTTTTGAATATGTGGAATGATGTCTTGTTACAATAAATATACTCCTTTATATACAATGGAAGAAAATATAGATTGCTAAGCTGTACAAGCATATTGACGGTAAGTTTTTCAATTCAAAGACTAATCCGAAACACACATTTATTTGTAAGCTTAAGTTTTTTAAAAATTCATTACCATTTGAGAAACCAAAGTTTGAAATATTACCAGATCACATAAATACTTACTTATGACGGGTTGTTTCGCAAAATTTGAACAATTTTTTTCAAATTTTGTGAACAACCAAATAATTTCAAGTAATTTTTTAGTACTGCGAAAGTTCTTTTATTATATCGTTAAGGACCAGTAGCTTAACAAAACTAAAATAATAACAGAACTTTAATATTGCCTTCACGGAACTTGTATTTTAACTTCGAAATTTGATTAATTGTTCAAATTCATTGAAACAACCCGTCCAATAATTTGTATTCTTATACATATATTTAATTCTATTCTATTTTTAATTTATGCAATGCTAGGTCAATGATCTAGCATTGCCTCGGACATGTCAATGAAGAATTTAAAAACAGCTTACATCATCTAAATAATAAATATTTAGTCGAGTCGTCATTTCTAGATCCCCTGACATTATATCAAGAGGCAGATAGCAAGCGTTTTAAAAGTCTGTTGATATGCCAAGCCTGTAAGTTTTTTGCCACTCGTGTGTTGCCACTTATAACAAAAGAAAGTTTTATTGTTAAACAGTTTGTATTCCACAAGAAAGCTTTTTGTCAGTTAGTTTGTACGTCACAAGAAAGCTTGTTAGTTTAGCAGTTGTACAAATGTGGCTGACGCCGATCCACAAACCAGCCGCGAAGCCTCCTCTCGCGGCTTGAAAACTTAACCCCTGCATGTATCGGGCGATGATAAACGACACTTCTTGTTGTAACTTTGCAGATGTTGCCCGTAGTTAAGTGGTGACACTCGGTGCCACAAAGCCGGCCCTGTTCCGTAATGGTGACACTTTGCCAGCCCACTGCAGCCCGGTGACCCCGAAACTTACAACAAATTGATGACGGTTGATTTGAACAATACTTGTTACAGGTTTCGAACTTCTTATTTGTTCAAAGCCCAGAGATAATTTGGAGAAGTTACCTTGTTAAAGTAGAAACATTTCACTAGAATCACTTACAAAGTTATGCAATAAGAAAGCACTAGTAAAGCCTTCCAATTTCCAGTGTTTCCATAACTTTTTTTCGTACATATATTAATTTCTAGCTCCATAGCAATCCAGATGACTGATTACAACTCAATTTGGTTTTTATGTATACACAATAAGCAATCAACACCCAATAGACATACACAATATGTGAATGTTCGTTGCACGTACTAATTTTTTATTTATAATAAATGAATTCCTATTATGTAGGTACTAGTAAACCAAAAAAGGAATTCGTTGATTATAAATAACATATAAATACTGGTAACCAACATTCAATTTTCTTGTTCCTACAATATTCAATAGGAACTCCAAACTCCAAGTATATAATTTTAATACATTTATTTCATTTTATTATTATTTTATGTAATCTTATTATTGTAAATTCATCATTATAATTATATACAAGTGTAACTTTTTGTACAGTTTCACATTTGTTTTTATAAATTGAGTAGGTATTATTTGTTACTATGATATATTAATATGTTATGTATTATCATAAAATGTATGTACAATCTGATAAATACCATGTAATCTTATATTTTATAAGTATCTCTATGTTGAATTTTTTTCGTATTGTAATTGATTTATTTATGTATGCCCGTGTTGTCTAATATTTGTATTGTAATTACTTTAATTGAGCATTATCGTCTACACATGGATAAAGTTATAAATATTATTTTTCTTCTATTTTCTTCGTTTACACTGCAATTTTTATTTAAGTGACTTAGTTGTTATATTAACTTGACTGACTGCTTTGGCAGCTTGGCGAAATTTGTTATAAAAAAAACATAAATATATCTCAGGCGTTATAATCCTTAAAAATCTTCGCATCCTCTAGGAAACATCTCATCTACCATCCTTATAATCTGTTCCCTATACATCTCCTTTCAGTGCCCTCTCTTATGCTCATGGATGCGGCGTTAGCCTCCACACTACCCTGCCAATGTTTAGTTCCGTGAACACTCCTTTGCAGACTTATTATAGAGAAACAGTCAGCTATCACCAAAAATAGGCAAAGGAATACAGGTCTGCTGATTATCTTCAAACGGAACCGTTGTTTTCAGTGTGCTATCAAACACTTTAGAGAGTAGAAAAGTATGAATCCGAATAATATGGAGAAGTAATATTAAATTTATGCTAAATGTATACTAGAAGCGAGGTAAGGTAGGAAGGGTGTGGTTTCTCTGAACCACGGGTGGCGAAAACGAGGCGAGATAAATATCTGCTGTACCGTTCTCGCAATAAACAGGAGAATTATTATTAAGTCGGTTGCATCAGAATAAATTGTGAAAATATCTTCAGTCGTTTTTTAGACTTTGGTGGATTAAGTTTTTTTATTAAGTACACAAGGTAGGAATAAGCGACATAATAGTGTCTTTTAAGGCAAATTTAAGTATTCAACACAGTAAAAAAGGTTAAAAGGAGGCAAAATTATTATGAATGACAAAACCTCAGATGTTCATTTTTTTATACACATGCGATGCCTTCTTGAATTCCTTTTAGCGTTTTTGCGCTTGAAAAGGTCAGTGATCTTTTATACATTATCTCAGAAGTTTAGGAAAACATACATTTCTTCGAAAATATCGACTTCACAATTTTTTTTATTAGTTACTAATTATTAGGTTTATCTCATTTTTTAGCAAGAAGAAAAATATTAGCAACATAAAATTGATTCACTTCATATTTAAAAGCGGTTATTACGCATGCCAAAGCTGAATGATCCTTATTTTGCAAACGATTTATGTCTCTTCATCTCAGTTATACGTCTTTTTGCAATATTGCCATTGAGGTTGGGAATAAAAGTTAGCCTGCGATCGGTGGTTGTTGGCTGTCACATTAAACAACTAATGTTCTGTTCACCGTTTCTGCTCAGGCGGGGTCCCGGGGTGCCACAAGAACTGTAGAGCCTTTGTTGTATGGATGACGTTTGTGAAGAAGCTTTTTATTGGAATACACCCTATTATGCGACCAAAGTGTCAGTTATAATAAATTATTATAATGTGTGACGCTAAAACCTAATAGAGGTTCCCATTGAGTTTTTTATAGTCTTTTTAAAAATTGTTTTACCAAACAAGTAAAGTGTTTTTTTCCGCTTAAGCCAACAGATTTCCTCCGCCATGGTTACGATTCCCATGTGTATGAAATTGAATATTTATGCGTAAATAACTACTAACTAACATCACGCCGTTCCCTCAAAATGGTAAGCAGAAAGGATGGACCACCAAATAACTCGGTCTTGGGACACACTAATTGCCTCAATCACCTTTATACATCGTCTCATACATACTTTTCTGTTATTCTGACTCTTGACATACCCGATTCAATTATCTGATTCACTTGATCGTGCCATGTCTTCGTCTTCCTAGGGCGTTCCCGACTTCTGTCAACATTCGCATTTGCATCATATATCCTCCATACACTCCTTTCTTAAAATATACGCTTTGTAATACACCATGAACGGATGATTGTAACAAATGATTTGACAAATTTTTTAACCAGCTATCAGTAAAGCATGAATATTTTACGAGGAAGTTGTAAAACGTGTTCTTCAAAATAATAATATTTTCGCACCTCGTTCATTGTGTTTATTCGGACAAGGCCATCTGCGTTGAACACGTGTTCAGATATATTCTGAATGACTAATATTTTACTAGGAAATGGTCATTCAGTTATATTTTTAACGGTATCTTGATGAAAAAAACCGTACTAATTTTTTTCTGTGTAGACCTCAACCTGACCTAATTAAAACCACAGCTAGATTCAAACTAGAACTGTAGAGAAAATTAAACCAAATTCGTTTCAACCTAAGGAAACATAACATTCAAGATTAAATTACGTTCATAACGTTAAACCAAAGACAAATATTATTTCAACAAAAGGGATACACATTTTGAAGACTTGGCGAAGAAATTTCCTTCATTAAAACAATATAATATATTTTATTATTAAAAAGATTTAAGAAATGTTAAGTATTTCAGGATTTCTTGACCTTTTTGGGAATTGAATATATCTCTTTAAATTGAAAAAGAAAAGATAAATATTTTTTCCAAATAATAATATCAACTTTCACATTTGAAATTATTATTAGCGATTTTTAAACGAAATTTTGGAACAGAAATATCAGAAAAAGGTACAAAAAAATCTGAAAATTGAACCCAGGATCTTCCACAATAAAATATTACAATTAATTAAATATTACAAGAGGTTGTACTCGTAAGTTATTCCGAAAAAAGATAATATTAATTTATCTTGATTTCGTTTGTGTTAATTTTTTTATTAGTTTTCTATACTGTATATTAGAACTGTTTCAATTTGAAATTAACATAAATTTTTTTTCTAATGACAAAAAAAACAAGATAATAAAAGAAAACAGTTACGTTGACAGGAAAAACTGAACAAAATTAACTGGATTAATATATTAAATAGGGTACACTAGTATACAGTGAATAAATTGATTATTATCAGAAAATTTTGAGTAATTCAACGTACATATTCATTCAACTTAAAGAAAGCGCAGAAATTAAAGAAACTCGTTAAAAAAGTATGCAATTTTCAGTAGCAATCCAATTTGATTTTATGTTTTCATTTCATTACTGGCACCGGATGGAATCGCTTGTAATTAGTTGGCAGATTTTCGGAAAATGGAAAGTGTGGAACGAATGGAAAGTGTGGAAAGTATGGAAATGATGGTTGTGAGTAAACGGAGAAAAGCTTTCAGTTGCCACGAATGCGCCATGAATCTCCGCTAACAAGAAAGCGCTCGGCCTAAATGGATGTACGTTTAATGAGAACGGTTATTTGGAATTTATTCAGGTCATGTGGTCGAGGGGAAGAGGGTAAGGGTAGAGGGAAAGAGCAGAGTTTCCCAAACTCCTGTAGCCCGAGGGCGAGAAGAAAGTGAATCTAGCTGGAATCGGGAGAATTTTTGGAACTTTGTTTTTGATTGCAGAAAATGTGATACATTCTGAGAACACCACAATTTATATAAACTGCTTGAAGTGTCAGTAATGTAGTAACATTTAACGTCTAACCCTGAGCCTATATTTTATTAAAAATACAAATTTCGTTTTTGCCTCTATCTGTAACTAAGGTTCAAAGAACACAAGAACTTTTGCTTTGAATTTAAACTTTTTTTTCAAAAATAAATTAAAAAAAAATCTTGTTTCGTGAGTTCAGAGAGATGATAAAGTACCTACTTATCCGTAATATAATATTTTCAACAGAAAATTATTTGTATTGCAATTTTTAACTGAATTTTCGAGAATTCAGAATATCCCAATTGATGAATGATATATATACATATGAAGCACCAAACGATAATTTTTTTAAATTTCCAATTAGTCCAATTTGACCTCCTACGGTCTAATTCTGAACGACTGAAAATAGCCGAGTTCGGTCCTCACGCACTTTTACTCGCGTGATAATAGTGGGTCATTTTTAGGCAAGATATTAACGCCTTTATTACTATCCCGTGATTTTTAACAAGTCTGTGCTAGAAAATAATTAAAATCAATCACTAAGGAGTCTGAATTCAGCCAAACATACAACACCATGTGGTCATAATCAATAAATTACTCTCTACGCCAGTCAAAATATCTAGACAATAAGCTTTGAGATTTTATAACTAGGCAGCGATGACTACACCGTAGATTCACCAAGACCATTTTTTTACAGAATTTAAATCAAATTACTGATTGAAAGAGCTTATTTAAAAAAAATATTACGTAAATTTGCAATTGAATAAAGAATTATTTTTTTAATTACAAATTTAGGATTTACTAGTTTCAATAAACTATCAAAGTTCCATCACGAATTCTCAACAAAATACAAATCCTCGAATTGAATTTCGGTGTTGCAGTTTGTTGAATGGCCATCTATATTTTATTGAAAGTCTTTATGTTTAAACGATTGACACATGCAACCAAAAGCATTGTAGACATAAAACACCATCATTCTTTATCTAATCCACCCCTGATGCCCTCCACCTTGCCTAACCTCTGGCACTCGACAGGGCCGGCATGAGGCGTGTGGCGTGCGGTGTGCGGTGTGCGGTGTGCTGTGCGGGCCGCGCCGTCAGCAGTTCGGGAGAAAGTTCAATAAAAAGGAAATTGGCTGAATACTAATGGCGCCAAATCGCGATGTAAACGCCGCCCAAGACATAGAATAATAATAAAAGCGGGAAGGATAACTCAGAACTAAGCAATTACTATTCCGTCTTTATTGCCTTACAGCGGAACTTGTGTGCTTTGTTATTAATTTGACAAATTTTGATGTAATTCTGACGATTTATTGTAATAACTTAATAATAAATTTGTCGGACGAAATATCTTACTCTATAATTCATCTGAAATTATTATTTGACAATGTCCATTGTGCTTTAAACCATTGAGTACTAAAATTAATAATTTCTATTATGACTTTGAATACCATTTTCATTTTCTAATGAATGTTGCAAATCTGTCAATTTCTGCGAAATTTAATTCTAGCGAAGTTATCAATAGAACTTCATGTAGACTGAGCGTGGCAAAGTTCTGTTTTAATTCGACGGTTTGGCAATTCAATTGTCTGTAAATTGGTTTTGTTTCCGGTTTATGATACAAGCAAGCATTACTTTGACTATTATGGTACCTACTTGATCGAAGGAAGTTTGAAAAAAAATGTCGTTGAGATAGTAACGGTTATTTGGATAAATTGTATAATTCCTGATTCTAAAAAGTTTAATAAAATATTATTTGATTATAATTCTTGCCTGAACAGACTATGCAATAATTATGATAGCATTTTATCCAAGGTTGATATTTTCAGTTCCGAATTTACCAAATACAAGAGGTCCATAAAAGAATATTTCTCTGATGGTTTGTGAATAATGTTTATGTCTCTATTCTTTATATCTCGATTATGATTTGATTTATACCTACAACCTCTCTCATCATAAATGTATTGTTTTGTAATTTTTTTCTTTTATATAATCTTTGTTTTGTATAATTTATTTGAATATTTTTTTTCCATATTATGCTCTCTCAGTTAAAGTCACAAGGAGGAAATCCATAATTGGTTTTATTTTACTATATAATACTTATGTACAAACTGATTAAATGTAAACTGTCGATTTTTATATCGATGAATAAATAAATAATTAGGTGGGTAGGTATTTACGTACTTACATACAAATCTTATGATTACAGAGGAAATTTTGATTTCGTAAATGAGAAAATTAGAAGATCGCATATTTTTGAGTTCTGCGGTTGAAAGAAATACTAGTAGAGCAAATTTTTTTTTTATATCTGATCTATCGAAGTATACATTTGTCCATAAGGTGTACAGTTTAAATAACTGTGACACTAACTGAACTTGACAAAGGTGCGGATTCGATATGATACGGGTTATTAGTAATTGCAGTATAATATTAGCAATAATAGAAAAGCATTATTATATTTATGTTAAGTATGATATGTTTCCATTGTTTTAGTGATAGAGAATTATTTTAATTCTTAATTTCTTAAATACATACCAACAACTCATTTCTATTTTAATTCATGGTGGAATTTCTATTTTTATTTTTTTTTCAATTTAGATCTAACTTTTTATCAAAAACAAAAAAAGTGGACGAAAGTTATAAATGTATTTTATTCCATAAAAAGTGTGAAAAAATGTAAATATGTTTATTCGATAAAAAAAGTTTTTTTTACATTAGCTCCTCAAAGGAGACCCTGAGGAAAAAGTTTCTCTCGTGGTCTTTGTTATCTTTGGGGATGCTGTGTAGTGGGTCTTTTTAGGAAAAGGAAGGATAGAAGTTCTTGGAAGGAAAAGAGTTTGAGGAATGGGTAGGAATCTGGGGGTAAATGTGTCAAGGAGTGACGTATAAATTCATCATCCCCACTCAAGTGCGATGATTCGAGAGAGTTTGGTAGGAGAGGTCGAAAAGCATCCCTCAACCAGTCTATCCCGATCCGGCCCGCTGCATTGTATGTGGGCAATGGCATCCGCCGCCAAGACCTAGACATTCCTCACTCTATGAACCCGGGCACCCCTGCTAAGTCACCAAACGTAACGAACCACTTGGGGTGACCCATATGCAGGGGTGTTGGTTATCCAATAATTGTTTCCCGGGGCGGCAGTACCCATACCCGCCTTTCAAATTGTATGTATATAATTGTATATATATAAATATATGTAGTTACATTGCATACAACTTGTTGAAATTAACCCCCATTCATTATTTTATCTAACTGTGCAATCAAAATTGTGCCATCCTAATGTAATAATATATTTGAAATAATCGCACATAATTTCACATCAGGGAAAATAATAATTCAGACCAGTTCATTCCAGCGGTAATAAAATATTCACTGAGTCTACGGGGTGCAATTACGAGGGAATATTTCAATTAGTACGTTCAGGAGTAGGTATTCCGGTAACGCGAATCCTATAATAATTTCCCACATAACGGTACATGCTGATGTAGTGTGGTACTTAGTTTCTAGCCTTACCAAACCCGAGTACAAGGGATTATTTAGTGCGGGCACAAACAATAATAATTACTGTAGGAAAATAGTCAACAATATTTTCCCTAAGATACTGAAGTGTCATTTTTCTTATTAATTTACTTTGCTTTGCGTTATGTAGGAATACAGTAGTTTTATATTCCTATATTGCTCGAGCAAGGTTAGGAAAGAGACTATAAGATGGTATTAAGGTGAACTAGGTATTAATTAACACACCGTACGGATGAACAAATGGTTATCGGCCTAGAGCTCTCCGCACGGCATCCAGTCCTCCATATTTTTCAATACTAATTATACGCCCAACTCCAGTAAAATACTGGTAATGTCAACAAATCTTGCCGCTAGAGGCGCTAGGGTTGCATGTTGCCATCAGGGAAATGTCAGAAGTTGGAGATGTTATTAATATTATAGTGTATTTGATGTTGCCAACTATTAGAAAAATGGAAACAGATAAATTTGTTTCTACAGAATTATCAAAAATTATACATTTCAAATATAGAATAAAAATAATCGTCTTCTAATCATGCATTGTGGTAGGTTGGTACTTTATCGCTTGTCTGGATTTGAAAATAATGTTCTTACACAAGTTCTATTATTTTTTTTTACATTAACGCCA
Source organism: Hesperophylax consimilis (assembly GCF_061612785.1). Lineage (NCBI taxonomy): Eukaryota > Metazoa > Arthropoda > Insecta > Trichoptera > Limnephilidae > Hesperophylax > Hesperophylax consimilis. Next base: position 18,156,268 of record NC_142840.1, on the reverse strand, counting down.
TACAGGAGGCCCTGAGGAAAATTATTTTCCTCAGGGCCTATCATCTTTTATCCTATCATCCTATCATCGCAAATTATTCTAATAAGGATTATATAAGAATGCTCGCATGTTCTCCAGAGACCCATCGACGTTCCACTGGTTAACTACTGGTACCTATTATGTTTTTTCCGCTAATCTCCCATTTGATTTCGCTTTACAAAGTACGCCGATTGCAGGTGCAGGTATAGTCCAACTGTTTCCAGGCAGTAGGACTCTTGAGTCAAATGCACATTTAGAACATAAATCCTGCAAAGTAATGTCGTTGAGTCAGTTATGGAACTACCTTGACTTTAATAACATTTTGTCGAAGTTTAAATTTATAACAAAGTTACGACACATGTATTTTGTTAAAACTTTCCAAAGAAAAGTCGTCTAATCTCGCAGACGACAAAAGGCTATAAGGATTTGGGTTTATGGTCCATTCCCAACAGTTATTCTACTATGATCTTTCTCTTTATCGGCCATTCTACGCGCCATCTAACCCGATCTACACTTAGATCTAAAGTAACCAAGGTTGGCCTTTGTCACATTAAAGGTGATACAAAAAAAGTTTAGGTGTCCATAAACCGCATATTTTACCAGTTCTCAACTAATAGCATTGTCAAGGTATACGTGTAAGGTCTATAGTTCAGAAAACGCGCGTTTAACAAGAGAGCCATATGTAATGTCGGGGAGATTTTTTTAAAATTATTTAATATTTACATAAGATATCTTTACTAATTTATGTACGTAGCCTTTGCCAGGGAAGGAAAGTATGAACTTTGTTCTGTAGATTGGCTGTGCGGCCAAATCTGAAGCAGTAAATCAACTTCCACAGCGCAACCGAGTGCTGTAAGACTCTTTGCAAAAATAAGTTTGTCATAGTAAATTAACGGTGTGCAACGCAGTTGAAAGCGCAGTATGGAACATTTCTGCGCATGGTCCTGTAGCATTTGGTTTATGTCGATTGCTTACCGACCCGTGGGACAACGAGTGTATCGAACGTCATCAGCATCATCAATATAAAATGTACATCAATTATAAAAAAACACAACAAAATGCCATCATATTTACCACTGTCGAAAACTATGTAAAACCTTCCATAAAACTAATGTTGATAAACCTGCCTTACATATAGGTAACTCATGTTTAAAAACCTGCCCTGCCGTTTAACGGTAAATTTTATCGCTCGGACCTAAAAGGCAGTTGTCTCGCTTCAACTCAAGCAACCATCTTACTCTGGCTAGGCAGCCGCTGATTGGCTAAGCACAAAACCTGCTTGAGCGACCCACGTGTATCCAAGAGATTTGTAAAAAAAAATACAAATTTGCAAGCCCTTCCTGTAATAATAGGAAACAATGTTAACTAAATAATTATATACAAAGATACTTATATGTTAATTAAATAAGCTCGAATAGAAATAAAATATGTTACACGTAAGATAATTATGTAATCAGCGAAACTCTGAAAATGTTACAGAGATTTGACCACTTATCTTGTAGAATATGTCTTATTATAACTAAATAAACAATATTGCGACGATGTGGTTTTGGCAGGGCGACAGAGGCAGATAAGGTCTAATATTATAAAATATTCCTATATTTCTGAGATAAACAGATTTAATCCTACAAGCGTGGCGAGCTTCATAGCAAGAAAAAAGCAAGCTCGTTACGGGAATTTCATAATACAATCAAGGGTCGGAGGCGCGGTCCTATAGAATCTTATAAAGGCGCCGCAAAAACCGGTCCCTTCACCATTCCGCCATAAGCCCTGGACCGAGCAACACCTACCGCTGTCCGCTCTGCCTGACCCGCTTCGCTACCTGAGAGCAACACGCTGTGTTTGATTTCAACCCGGTTCCCCCCCCCGCTCCACTTCCGCTGTCTACTGCAACTGCCTGCTGCTGAGCTCGCTGCTCACCGACAAGCCAACGACGCCCCGACGTCGCGGCGCCTCTGCCTCGGGCTTCACTGAGCCTTCCCAACAGCCAGCCTCGGAGAGAGGATCTGCCATTGCCTACTGAACCAGCCAGCGCCCCGCAGAGCCGTTACCGACTGAGCCTGGAGGGATACAAGAAGTTGCACCCGCAATAAAAACCAACCGCTTTTATAAAAGCGTTCTTTTCAATATGCAAATTACAAATGTCGAATATATCGTCTTTCTCAAGACGCATTCATTTATGCAAACATACAAGAGTCGATATTCCCTGGATCGAGGGGACTGAACGTTGCCGACTGAGCCAGCCCGCCTGCCAGCCCGCCTGCCAGCCCGCCTGCCAGCCAGTCCCGGAGAGCCTTCCCTCCAGCGTGCGGTCCTGCTCACTGGCCCCGATGTCACAGAGCCGTTACTGACTGACCTTGGACGAATACAAGGAGTTTTATCCGCAATAAAAACAACCGCCTTTATAAAGGCGTTCTTTTCAAAAGCAAATTACAAATTTCGAATATATCGTCTTTCTCAAGACGCATTCATTGAGGCAAACATATTACAAGAGTCGATATTCCCTGCATTTTTATGATATTTTAAATAACTCTGTAATGGTTCAAATGAAATACCTCAAGTGCTTTATTTGAATCGTTACACAGGACAAAGGTAAATGTGTGCCGGTGCTTATATTTTATAGTTTTTTCTTGTGCAGGAGAACACGTCCCGTACAACGAGCTTAGATATCCAGGAGAGAAAAATTAAAGTGCCGTCATGGAATTTTGATGCACAAACCCACATTGATGTGATATCTTGGCAAGATACGTATTCACATAACCTACCATTTTAAAAGCCTTCAAGGTGTCAATGAATAAAACAAAATTATGACGAACCTCACAAGACAGTGCCCATCTATTACATTCAATATCAATGTGTAATAACTACAGTTGCCAGTTCTGTTCACGAAGACAAGATTTCTCTCTCACTCGACCTTTGGGTCACATGACGTCACAGTCTTTGTTCCTAGAAGGTTAAACAGAATAACACTTACTCTGAGAGGTCAGCAGAGAGTAAGAAAACTTTACAGAATTTTTCCAAATCATATTATTCGTACATGGGTCTTGGGTAAACGTACGTGAAGGTTCAAAATGAAAACGTTTTAAAACTGGAACCAAAGGGCAATTGGCTGATGGTTTTTTTAAAAACTTTTCGATCTGTTCTAGATAAGTTATCTGTCCTCCCAAGTAAAAATATCCCCAGCTAAAATATTTTCGGTCAAAATGTTCCCAGTAATAATTTTCCTGCCAAAATTTTCTCAAAGAGTAACAAGTAAAATTTCATCATATTAGCACAGTTAGTCAGCATGACAGAATGAACATAACCTAGCCAAACCTAACGTAACCTAACCTAACATAAACTATGATTAAAATCTACGATTACAAAGGGTACATATTCATTTCGCAATTTCATCGATCGTTTAAAACACCACATATGAATAGAATAATAATTTACGTTTAGTTATTGTGTAATCTATTTAAGTTCTTTCCACTGTACGACTATTAACTAGTAACATTTTTGCAGGAAAATTTTTTACCGGGGACATTTCGATTGGGAACATTTTAACTAGAGATTTTTTACGTGGAAAAAGACAGGAACATTATAACCGGTCACAGAAAAAAAGCGTAAAATTAAAAAAAAATACACCTACTTGATTCGAAAAACGGCACTGTAAAGATTATTGTCTGTACGTTTTTTTTTTATTTTGGCGTATAAATTCAAAAAATTTATAACACATCGCGTCCCATATATATTCATCAAATCTCGAGAAGCACAGAATTACAAGAGAAGCTGGAGATGGAGAGATGAGAACGGAGAACAGACTAATGCAAATAATTACACACTTCATCGTAGGTTCGGAGCTACATTTGAATCGGAACAGCTATCATATTGCTTACGATTCACAACGTTCAGATAATTATAACGTGCATGGAGTTAACTTTATACTTCACTAATTCCAGCATATTAATATTATTCTGCATGCAATAATATTATGGGCATTAGAACATAATACTTTAATACGTTAATTATTTCTATCATTTTTGTTAAATTTTAGCACTAAAAGAACCAGTGATGTTAACGGATCACTGAACCGGACCCCAGTAAAATGGTTACTAATTAATACACATCGATGCATGGGTGCTCAGTTAAACAAGAACTAGATTCCTGAACGAGGCAAATGGGTAAGACTAGTAGCTAGATTTTTTTTTATTAAATGGTCCTTCTCAATATGTGACAGAGCATTGAGCTTCTGTGGTGTGGTGAATGACCGGATCTCTCAAGAAATGTGACAGTATGGATGTTTGCTGAAGATTCCACGGAGAGCGCTGTTTCGAAGAACACCTTGTTCAACTGAACTTGAACAATTCGACAGTAAGACAGAGCTCCTGACAACGGAAAGAAGCATGATCTAGACACATGCCACAAAGCAACAAGTGATAGAGATGCCAAAAATGTTTGTGTAGGTAAGACAAAATAGAAGATACGATGGTTGTAGAATGTAAGATATTTTGATATCAAAGCAATCTAAAATGTCAGTAAATAGCTACAAGTGTGAAGAAACTCAATCCCAATAACCCAAGTAAACCACTTAAGAGCTGAAAAGTTAAGTTACGATATGATATCCAATAATAACCACTCAGAATGAATATTATAACATTGGGTGCCATTATTCCACATATTTTTTAAATATTTTTTTTTCCCGTCAAACAAATTAGAAATTTTTTTTAATTGTCATCTGAACACTACTAATGGTCAACTGAACAAGTTTTCAAAATGCCAAACAGAATAACAACTATTATTCGAGAAAAAACTTTCTGTGGAAAGTAGGACTCTCTTTGGAAAAAGATATTTATAAATATTTACACTGTACACACGTGAAAAAACATATCATACGTTCACATAAAGAGACGTGCTAAATAAATAAAATAAAAACCTGTGTATATACTCCCTCCATCTTCTTCGCTCCACTTTTACAAACGGCCGCCCCATGTTAAGGTAATACGTTTCAATTTCTACTTACCCCTTCGTCTCCTACCCTCCTGGCAACCCTCCTCACAGGCACCCACCCCTCACCCTCCTGCTTGTCAAGCTGATGAAATCACGTTGGATTTGCATTTGCTCACTTCACGGTCGTCTTATAAACGTCGAAAAGTTTTGGCGGAAAAGTTACGTTCAATATAATACTTCGCGTGAAAAATTTGGGTGCAATAATGCCAATAATGAGGGTCCAATAAGAGGTCACGTGTTAATGGCCGTGGTAATTTTTTGAAATCGCGTGTAATGGTAATTGCTGAATTATTAGTAATTGCGTAAATGAAGTGAAAAATAATTAATGTTTTCTTTTAAACTACTCGACTTTCTCTAGTTTTCTGTCATAATACTGCCTTTAAGTTTTTTTTAAATAGTTTAAATTAGTTAAAATAGTTTTATGTTTTTGTACTTTTATCAGTGATGCAACCTAATAACACTTCCGAAGTAGAATGTTACGAAAGTTAAGGTTCCAAATAAATTTTTTTTTTTTAAATTATACACTTGCAGTATAATCTTCTCATTCGGGCAATCTTAACATCTGGGAAGACAATTATTCAAAAAAGTCTTAAGGCTACTCAAAGAGGAATTAAATACATCCATTGTTTCAGAAATTTCATTCCACAGCACCATTCTTTGTGTCAACTTATGTTGTGCAAGAAAATCTGTTTTGCCGTGGGGCATCTTGAACAAGTCATGGCGACGACTACGGCTGAAGTTTTCGGGCACGTATAAGCCATGGCATAAATGAATGGGCTATCAATAGATTTATGAATTAGGTTAAAACTAAGAATTAAAAAATTGCATAACTTCTGGTTTCTACTCTATATAAGTGATAAATCTGATAGGAACCATTCACTAAAAATAACAGTGTGTAATTTTTTTTAGTTGTCTCATCTAAGTCAAATTTATCAAAGACATTTAAATCGGTTGTCAAATTTGACTATTTTTACAAACTTTAAAGAACTGATTTGTTTTTTTTCCAGCCAAATAAAGTTTTTGATTTTCAATTAAACACACGGACATTTAGTCGCTCTACGGTGTGGTAGTGGTAGACTGCGAAAACTCGTAAACTTTTAGCCTTTGCTTTCGTCCAATTCCAGGGTTGCGATTGACAGGGATTGAACAGGCTTTGGACCTGGCATGTTTGCTCCCAGCGAGAAATAAGAAGCCGGGAGGTGCTCCTCCCTCACGCCTCAAGCCGAGAAGGCTTTCAAGGATTTGAAAGGGTGGTAGAACGGATGGGTGATTACACGAAGTGACGTTATCGACGGGCTAAAACAAAATATTTTCGAGCTGGTGCAGTTCAAAGTAGCGTCGACTCAATACTCTATTTAACTAAACCCAAGCGTTTCACAAAATTTTATACATATTTAACAATAATTTATTTTGGATTTATTTGAAGAATATTGGTGAGAAGATGAAACACATGTAAGCTTAGTCAATCGTACTATGCGAGAACCCCTCAAATTTCAAGGTGAACTTTACAGGCGTATTAATTTTGTAAAGTGACAATGAATGAATTTATTTGCCACCAAAATTATTCATGAGATTCATTTGCATTTTAATAACATTTTGATTAAAAATATCCAAGATTAGTTAGGATTTTCCTATAGTTAAAACGATATGTTAATGTTTATACTATAGGATTTTCCTATTTTTTTAATCTTATGGGAGGTAACGTGCGTTATGTTTTTTGTGATTTTCGAATTGAAGGAATTGTCTAGTTTACCTTAGAGAGTTCAGTTATTACAAAGAAAAATAAAATATTTTCTGGCAAACAGCAACAACTACCACATTTTTGTAGAGCTTACCATTAAAAAGTGAAAAGAGTAGTGTCAATCATTAAACCCGAAAAATATCAACTCCTGTTCTCAGTGTTTATTATATTTTTAATTTTACCCAAAATTTGTACATGAATTGAATATGAATACTGGCTACAAATTAGAGGAGTATATGACACAGTTATCCCGCCCACAATTAGGTGCTACACAATAGTTGCAAAACTACAACAAACGTCGCTGCAACCCCATCACCGTCTCGAATGAAGAATAATCCACTTCCATCCCCATGTGACAACCTACACTCTCCTTCATAATGGCAGATCTCAATTTTCAACCTAACTAGTTGCGGTTTATTTGAAATTTGATCACCGTGGCGGGAATGCTCGTATTTTCAAAGACTTGCAAGCACAAAGGAATTCAGGCAGCGTAGCATAATGTTTGGAGCCTCGGAGTGGATTTTAAACTTGCAACAGAGGATTACGCCCGACGACTATTATAATGACTGGGAGGAATATTGTTTAGGACCCTAGCAGACAGAATGCAAAACTGCTTAGAATTGTACCTAATGGGAACAGCGAAACATTTTCCATTGTACTTCATTCTGAGTGAGTGATATTACTATAAATTTGCTTTTAACAAATCATTTACCATGTTAAATGTTTAGTATTGTTACAGATATAAACTTTCAAAGCAAATTCATGGCTTTTCAGGGAGTTATATTAAAGTTGATGAACATAATTCAGTGTCGGAAAATTCGTGAAGTAAGTGGGATGATAACAGCAAAATTACGACAATGATACATGGAATTCACCAGTTTATCGTATCTGAAATTACTTATTTAAATGTTTTATGTAAAATTATGACAAGACAGCAAACAAAATTAAAGCTTAAACTTAATATAAGCACGTCCATAACTTTCGAGAGGTATTTTTTGTTTCATGGTGGTAAGGTTCTTTGTTATGTGCATAATCGAGTTTTAAAAACCAAACAAATCACAATGAAAAAACGTAATTCGTGATGATCGAATTTTGCACTTTAAGAAAATGTTTCATCAACTAGTTGCCTGCTGTGGCTTCAGCTGAATTTATTAACTACATTGGATTCATTAGGCGTTTTCATAACTTAATATCCTAATAATCCTTTACTAAGCTCACGTTTCATTTAACGCTGATTCACAATTACTTTGCTGTAGTCTAACCCGCCATGGAATCGCATATAACATTTTCAAACCCTTTTTCATGACTCTAAAATTAGATACAAATAATTATTTCTTTGAAATATCTTATTTACTTAATCATGGAAAGAATAATTACGTTTTTCGTCTCCCAACTGCGTAAAAAGCACACTATTATTACAAAAGCCTGAGGTAAGCTCGACAAAAATAACAATTTCTGTGAATATTCCAACATCCGCGTTCCCTTCCGTAAAAGGGTAGAAAAATTAATGAAGGCTTGTCAGCAATTCTGAAAATTACACAAAAATAGCCCGAAGGTTGATTTAATTAATCAGCACTGTCCATCTAAATATAAAGACAAAGCTCACGCGAAGTATAAAAAACGAGGGGTGCGCAACTGACGGCTGCGCGGCCAATTCATTTCTCCATATTTGAAACAAAGTGAGGAACTTAATGTGAACGGCTGCCTTTTTCATAAAAAAACTTATGTTTGAATTTGAGGCGTAAATACCTAACCAAATTGAATATCTTCAATTTACCAACAGGTATGGCAAATATTATCTAGTACATATGTGAGCTATTTAATGTAAGAATTAATTTGTGTTTAAAATTATAATGATTATATGATGCTTTTTTCATGATTTTAGAGACAACTTTAACAATTTTGTGTTAGTGTTAATAATTTTTTTTAAAAGAAACGTTACCTATGTATGCGTGATGAAATATAAAATGAAGGGAATTAAAAAAAAACTTTATAACAAACGACTAATTTACATCGGAACATAGGTAAAAATAAAATATCATATAATAATAAAGTAGGTTCTGTTATTCCTTCTCTAGCTCTCCTATCATTACACTGTCCAGACAGGGGGCGCACTTGTGAATTGTCACGTACAATTTAAAAAAAATGGTTTGATCGATAATTACTATAAACGCAAAACTAAATTCCTTGTTTTCTCAAGAATCATAAACTCTTTAATGGCCTATATTAATTCAACACATTAATAAATAAAAATAGTTTGCTTCCGTGTAGATAATAGATATACGACAATTTTTTTTTGAAAAGTAATTATTCAGTTTATATTATTTATATTTTGACCTCAAATCCAAAGTTCGTTATGTATAAAATCAACCCGCAAAAAACAGTATACATTTTTTTTTCTAAATGTTTTTTAAAATTTTAAAGGGTGAGGAATGAACCTTAGTTTCCAATGACTAGAGTCAACCACGCTAATAACCTCGCCAAATTCTTATCGGGTGGGACCGATATTTACTTCGCATATTAACTGCTGTAAAGTCATTAACTTTCAGAGAAATGAGTATATGTCTGCGGGTACGTACGTGATTGACATCATCGACAACGAGTCCTTTTGCCGAGTTTCATCTCAATCGGAAAGTGGGTTAATTTCTGCTTCAAATATTTGCATTTATTCATTTTCTAAAAGAAAGGCAAAATTCAAATGGATGTATTTAACAAAAAGCTGTTTCTTTAAGAAATAAAATGAATATCACTTTTCATATGAAGCAGATACTTTGTGACGTGAGAAAACAATTTAAAATAAAACAACAATTTTGAACATCACTTTTATATTTATATATATTGCCGTTAAGGATTTGTTGCTTTATTTTCTTCAGGGCAATATAATATTCCAATTAAATCTATATATTGTTCGTTTTTTTGTTGTTGTTCTATTTAACCTCTCGTCTTTGTACTGAATTATATGTGAAACGTACCTATTACCTCCCGCTGATGTATTGTAAGTTCCTCCCGTCCTAAAATGAGTTCTTTTTTTGACGTTATTGTTTTATTTTGTGTATGTATTATATTAAAAAGTTTGTCAACTCCTTCAATAGGTTTGGAAGTAGGAGGCACGTACGTACTTCCAGGTACCTCGGTTTCTAAATAGCGTGCGACTTATCCACTATCCCAGGGTTTGTTAAACAAACTTTATTCCAACAACAAAACGTGTTGGCACTCATAAATACAAATGAAAGCTTAACCGTTCCATATTTATTATCACAAGTGTTGTTTATCATTATGCCATGTCGACAACGAGCGTAAGCAGTCAGGTTAATTAATTACAAGCTGAAAACTGGGCAGGAACAAATAATACAAATCACTTATATTCACGTTCAAATGAAAAATTGTTAGGCAGGTATTCATAATTTGGTTAGAAAGTTAATAACATAATATTACAATTTAGTATACTGCTAATGGGTAGTGCTGATAAAGAAAACTGTTGTTGAACTCGAATCGCAAATGTTCAGAAATGAGAATTTAGGCAATAGAAAATTAAGTTTTTGTTTTATTGAATACATAAGATGTCTCAAGATTAACATTTATTAAATGCTTTCAAATAAATCAAACACAGAAGTTTCAATTCAATTCTCTATTTATTTAATTAATGGCGCATTTTTAAGGGGATTTTACTCAGGAATAGTAAAATAATTCCAATTTTTTTCTTTTCCCTTATATACAACTCAACAATAAAATATTTTGAATTTATTTAACTAACTCGGCATAATTTATTATTTCCCTCCTTGCGTATCCTGGGCATTGAGGAGTACGTACGGTAGTTAGTCCCGTAATCTCTGCACTTAAATAAATCCCTACGTTATTTACGTTGTGGAATTTGAAAGTTTATCAATGCAAGTAATTCTGGACTACGAAATGCATCATATAGAATTTCAATTGTGATATTCCTCCTGTCTGAAGTATATATTTTATTAATCATTAAAATTAGTCTTTGTTTATGATCTTGATTCCAGAGATTACCTTATAATACACAGATAAATCATTTAAGGTCAAGGTAAACTTTGTGTGAATAGTGGCCCTGTCAGTAAGAGAGTTTCTTTTTTTTTACATTGGCCATTTTACAGGAGGTCTTGTGGATAATAATTTCCCTCAGGGCCTATGACATCTCTGTGTATGCTGCATGGGGATTTTTTTGAGAAGTGAGCATGGGTCTTGAAGAGACCCATGTTGTATGAGGGAGAAAATACAAACAATCGTTCCACAGCAACGCTGTTAACGAAAATCAGCATTATTAAAAACGACGATCACACAAAACAACAGTCACCAAAAAAATTCACACCAGCCGATAGGACGACACATACTGACTCTTGAAGATCGTTGTACACGGTTCTATTGGCAGAACCCGGTATTACAAAAACTAAGGCCCCTGTAACATCAGTTTCATCAGTCTCTTGTATATATAATAATAAGCGTTGGGAGAAGGTAATAAAGTTTATTTAGTGCAGTTAAAATGAAAGAACAAACAAAAAATGTATTTATAACAACCACAAAGTCTTGAGATCCGAAAACATCAAGGACTATCTAAAATGCGTCATACATTTCGGTATAAAATATCCTTTAGACTTGTCAGCCTCGCCAAATAAAAAATGAGGTTGATTATAAATACAACTATTGAATAAACTCTTCGCGATGAGAAATTGACCAATTACGGGAACGATTTTTCGGGAAACACTTCGTGCGGGCTGGTCTAGGAAAATACATTTTCATTCCTTAAAACCCCAGGGGCTTATACCTCTCAAGTCACCGTAATTTTTTACGTCAAATAACAGCTCTGGGTAACTGTCTCCAATAAAACCAAAGCGCCGATCATTAATTTCACCGTAGTCCTGGTCCTTGCTGCAGCGTGAAGGAGCCAATGGATTGGAAGAAGGTTCTTTAGGACGCCAAGTCATTACTTTAAGAATTTACAATTTCTAATAAAAAATACTTCATTGTATAAAAGGCGGCTTCTGAATATATAATGTACATTTATTTATTCAGAAGCAGCCTTATATCAATTTGATTTGTTTTACACAAAAAGTTTTTATTTATTTGAAAATTTAAAATCGTGATGTTATCACTTGGTAATGATATGTAATTTTTTGCATATTTCTATAATTCTAAGCATAAAAAATAGTAAGAATATGTGTAGAGAATATTCATGTGTAAAAAAAAAACATTTTTTTTAAATACAAAATTTCAAGTTTAAAAAAATTTTCTTTATGGAACCACAAAAATTAGATTTTGTTTCAAAGTTGAAATTTTAAGCAATAGGGTGTCAAATAAAATAGTACGCAACGTTTAGGTCTTCCGAATTTGGCCTAAAGTTAAGTAATTTTAACAAATTTAGCTTATTTTTATAAACTAGTTTGTCAATAGTGTTGTGAATGATAAATCTAACAGAATCTAATAATTGTTTTTTTTTGACAAACTATAATACTGTTTTTTTTTTAAATTACAAAAAATGTGGAAAAATTTAGCTTTTAGGAAGAAAATAAAAAACTTTAGGCTTTTAGACTCTTGTGGGAGACCAAAAGTTTTTTCAATATAGGGCCATTTTTATAGTATACGTGGGTCCATAGCGACAACTTTTTATCATCTTGAAGTAATGAAGTAATAAAGGTACGTGTAAACAGAAGTATTATAAAATAATAATATCAAACGCAGACTAAAACCGAATCTACTAAACTGAACTTTACAAAAAAACACTATCTTACTTATTTTAAAATTATTTAAAAAAATATTATACTACATGATATATGTTAATAATTTAATTCATATGTTACTTTGTTGTTATATTAATTTCTTATAATTAAATTATAATATGTAAATGAAATCCTCAGCACGGGAGATCCCATTATATCATTATCTCTATACGTTACTAAGAAAGGAAGACAATAAATCATTATTATTATTATGGTGGAAAACGGCGGATATAGAATAATATAGAAGTTATAAGTTTTGTAATTGATACAACACAAGAGTCACACTTTCTAGAACCAGTGGGATTGTGACATCTCTAGTTGAGGTGCACGCCATGTATGAGGTCAGGCAAATGGAGTGTGAGAAAGCACTTGACTGCTTGAATCTGATTTGTAAAACAGTAAAAAAACCTCTTGAAACGACTTTTAGAGTGTGAATATTAGTATTTGTTATGGCCATAAAAGCAGCATTTTTTTAGCTCCACATAAGACGCCTAGACGAAAATATTTTCCCTCAGGGACTATGTTATCTCAGGGGATTTTTTTTTTTTTACACTAACTCCACACAGGAGGCCCTGAAGAAAATAATTTCCCTCAGGGCCTATGTCATCTTTGGGGATGCTGTGTGGAGGGTCTTTTTGTGGAGAGGAAGGAGTGAACATCGGTCTTGAAGAGTCCCATATTGTAGGAGGGAGGAAACACAGAGGCCGGCAGTTCGTTCCACAGCCGAGCTGTTGAACTTACATAAGAACGAATCGTAGAAGCGACCCGTTCTCATGTGACAAATGTCAACCGTGTACAAATGTTGGGCGCGCGTTTGGCGTGTATCCCAACTACGCACCGGTGCCGAAGGGATCAATGACGCTAGTTCCTCAGAGCATCTTCCATTGTCATACCGATAGAACAAGGACAGCATACCTACCTGACGCCTGTGCTCTAAAGATTGCAGTCCGTTTGTTAAGATTGGGGAATCTATCAAACGGACCGCCCGTTTTTGCACAGAGTCAAGGGTTTTTTTCAGGTATTTAGGGGACCAGAGATGGCTGCCAAATTCGACAGTAGGGCGCACTTGCGATTTGTATAGGGTCAGCAGTTGTGTACTATTAAAATATCTGCGGGCCCTGTACAGTGTACAGTACGCCCAGCTTCTGAGAGGCCAGCTTTACTCTGGCTTCGATGGAGCCCCCATACCTGAGCTGGTCACTTATAGTTACACCAAGCATATCAATGGAAGGCCTGTTCGGAAGATTGCTTCCGTTGAAGGAGACTAGGTTATCATTTAGACCCCTTTTAGACGTAATCAGACAGGATTGAGTCTTTGAAACATTAAATTCGACGAGATTATTTTTACCCCAGGAGGAAATACTCTCGAGATAACCGTCCATTCTCTGCTTCAAAGCCCTCCGAGCCGTTGGAGTTTGTTGGAGTTGGAGGGGATGCTGTGTGGAGGAAGTTTTTGAAATAAAACAGGTATAAGGGGTGGGTAGGAATTTGAGGGTCAGTGTGTCCAGAAGTGACGGATAAATCCATCCTAACTCCGGTGCAAGGCGATGGATCGAGAGAGTGCGCTGGAGTGGTCAAAATACCTATCTCAATCTGTTTCTCTCGATCTGGCTCACCACCCAGTAGGTGGGCATTCGCATCCGCCGCCAATAAACCTCACCCCATAAACTCGGGCACCCCTGCTAAGTCACAAAGCGCAGCGAAGCAATTGAGGTGACATATGGAAGAGATGTTGGTTATCCAATAAACGGTTCCCAGGTGGCGGTACCCTTACCCGCCTCCGGTATTTTCTATATAAAGAGCAACAGCATGATGTTTTATTATTAAGTGCTTCATGTTAAGCCTGTGAGTTCGTTATTTTCCAACAATACAATACCCTAAAAGATTATAACAATCGGATACCATAGACCATTGACCTTAAGAAACTAAGAAAATTTGTCAACCTAACGTAAAGTATAAATATGCGTTTATAATGTCAAGGGAAAGGCCTAGCTTAACGTACATCAACAGGATACATCGTTTCGCAATGGCGCCTCGAGGCGGCCTTTGAGTTCAAATAACCAATTCATTCCCTTATTCTGAATGTCATTCATGAAATGGTATTTTGTTGAGTAGAACGAACGACCTTGAACTCTTGCACAATGATTAGCAGCGTACCTGCCTATATTAATCAGATACTAGGCTTATAGGGGACGTAATTGACCTCTTTATTAGGAAAGAAGCACTGTTCGTGAAATGTTACCGTGGCAGAAATTATATATTTTTTTAAAGAAGCATAATCTATTGAACAACGATTTTACCTGTAGTTACTGGCAAGTTGCTATTGCCAGGTTATCTGGTAATTATAACTATATTGTGAAAATAGGTATCTGTGAAAAATCACACACAACGCCATTATATTATGTAGGTCCATCGTTACTTTAACCGTCTTACTCATAATAGGGATAAGAGCAGGTTAGTAGAAAACGTTACTCATAATCACGCACATGCGAACTGCGTATACCGGCCGTAATACAGCAGTATTACTGGTTGACAGATTTTTAAACCACCCGACCCCAAGGATTAGGGTTGTATTACTATCGTAATAAAATGGAGGTCGCGGACTTTGTTGAACAATCTGGTTTATTTGACAAATATCGATCTGTCGCGCAATGTAAAAAAAATAAGTAATTTTCATTGGCAGCACTATCAGAGGAATATTTTATATAAAAATATCAATTTACCAAAGCAAATACGAAACACCAAACGCCAAATTTCGAAGCAATTGAAAGAAGACAGGTTCAATAACATCGTAAATGTCATCTGAAGAAACGTGAAGTTAGCAACTAAATGCGAAAATGACCGAGTGGTGTCAGTCTTAGGGCCCGTTCCCACTTCCGTTTTAAAAACGGAGGCGGGTCCCGTTTTAAAATCGGATTTCCTAGCGGCTGTAGTGGATGTATGGAGCTGTTCACACTTGTCCGACACGATTTTAAAACGGATCCGGTATTTTTTCTCGGATGGATCGCCAGCGCAGTGCGTCCGTTTTAAAATCGTGTCGGAACTCGCACGCTCATAGTTTTATATTGAGCTGTTCACACTCGCCGCCTAGTCGTTCCGGTCGCAAGGAAGCAGGCACGCTGCATGATTGTATTTGGTTATTATGTTAAGAAAATAAATTAAAACTATTACAATGGATTAGGAAATAAATCCCGAAAATTTAATCCCAAATGGTCGAAGAAATAGTTGTGTGTTGGGATAAAACGACAGAAGGGTATAAAAATAATTCATTAAAATTATCGGCTTGGCGAGAAGTTTGCTGTTTATTCATGTTGAATTTTGAGAAATTAGAGGAAAAACAAATAAAAGATTTTTTTTAAATTATCAACTAGTTTGAAAATATATTTTTTATTTTTTAAAGTTTAAATGAGATGCACGATGCACGGAAGAGCGTATTAGTGTAATAAACACACAATAAAAAAATATTTGATTTGTTATTTTTTTCTTACCTTAAAAATATCGATAGCCTTTCTTCAAGACAAATGCACTCTCTCAATTTTGTATTTTGATATGTTAAGCTTTCTGAAACTCGTTCCAGTAGATGGTTAAAGGAAGTGATAGACATTCTAAAATTAAAGAACTTAAGTTCATCATTTATCAACTCACCAATTAACACTTGGAAATTTCCTACAGGAAATCTTTCAGCTATGATTGGGTGAACCCAAAAATATCTTTTCACTTTTTTTTCTTCTTTTTAATAAGTACCACATGACAACAAGAGCTTCACAGTCATCCATTGCGCACGATCGTCTACTGAAAAATGAGCAAATAAAATTTTTCGTTTGAATCGACAATTATTTTTTTTCGTAGAGTAGGATCCGATTTTAAAACGGATCCGTTTTTAAAACGAAGGTGTGAGCAGGGCCATAGGGCATCCGATTGTAAAACGGAACCCGCCTCCGATTTGAAAACGGAAGTAGGAACGGGCCCTAAGAAAATATTCTCTACAGCGAATAGCTATACCATCGATGCAGTGGCGTATTAGGGAATCTTTATAAGTAAGACCGAATGAATCTAAATCACACGCGTTGTTGAGTATTAATACTACTAGTAAATTATTGAATAATGCGTCTGGGTGGATAACCAATGAAAAAATTGCATATATTATTTAGGTTACCTACACTATGTTTAAAAAAATCAAATACGTACTCCGAAATCATTTATGATACTTTAAGAATTGATATGCTTAGATAGTATATTTAATTAAGGGCGTTATAAGGTTTGTCAAAAAAGTTTGTTTCTGTAACAGAAAAAAAATAAGATAACATAATTTTTCGTGAAACTTTTTTTTAATTGGAAACATAATATTCCTTGCAGATTGAGTGATTTCTTCAAGCAGAGACGTAGCAAGCGTAATGCATCACATTACCATGCACAGACTCACTGTTCAACGAAGCTTTAAATCAGAGCTTACACCTTGTGACGAGACTGAAACAAGAAGCTGGCGTGTATTCGTATCAGGTTCTCTGCAGAACCACGTAATAGCACTGTAAAGTGTTTCGAGAAACTGCAAAGCAAAAACGTGTTTGTCTGCGCCGAACAAATGGTGTTCGATGAATTTATTCACTCTCGTGGCAGTGTTTAAAATGTCAACTGAGATCATTATCACACGCGAGTGTGTTATTTTTTCCATCCTTTTCTACTGTGTAAACAGTATCCTATTATTTATTTCACCGTTTATTTGTTCATAATAAAAACACATAAATTTGTTTTTGACCACGATAGTTTTATTTTCACTCTACCGGTTTCGGAAGATCCCTTCTTTCGTCAGGAGAATATTTAAAATAGTTTTAAATATTCTCCTGACGAAGGAAGGGATCTTCCGAAACCGGTAGAGTGAAAATAAAACTATCGTGGTCAAAAACAAATTTATGTGTTTTTATTATAAATTATGATGAGCCACAAAGTGAATGCTTTTTACAATTACGTTTATTTGTTCACTCACATCTCATACAACAACATTACTTGTACGGTGGGAACAGCCGTTCAGTTTTTGTCATTATTTTGTTTGGTAACGTAATAGTAGTGGTAATGAATATCATATTTAGAAAACGATCCCCGACCGAGTACAAGTAACTTTAAATATCAGATATGTTTTTTGAACATATTAAAGGGGAGCGATTTCAGTTAAGACTAACATTACTTATGGGAAGGGTTTTTTGCACTGAGTTGAATTAATTTGATCTAACTGTTTAAAAGAGTGCAGCAAAACAGTCTTTTTATCAATCGGATTACTTGAAAATTTTTTCAGTGTAAATTTATATATTTAGGTATAATGTCTAAGCGCCTAAACTATATAATAACCTACCCATCGAAACAGGTCAAATATTTGGAATCAATTTCAGATTGCCCTAAACAATGGGTATTCAATTATATAGGATAGGTTTTATAGGAAAACTCATATGTTTTATCTATTGATAAACCATAGACAGTGCAATAATTAAATTTGCTCAAAATTCTGCCTCAATACAGGTTTGAGTAATGAGACAGGTTATGCCCAACTTAAATATACCTACTTAGTAATGTGTCTTTTTTACTGTGCCATTATACATTTTGCTATTAATCTTCTTAAATATCTTATGTTACTTTCAATAATATGTATTTTTATATTACTGTGGTAAATGAAAAGTAATCAATTTCAAAAGTGGTTGGTTATTTTTAAATAGCGTGTAATTTATGAATTTCAAAAGTTTACTTACTTAGTGTAATTGTAATGCATAAAATTGTCTACTTACATGCTCATCAGTATATTGATTCAATCTTTGCTATGTATGTTGGCAGGTACATAAAAATATAACGCAATAAGCCAATAAACAAACAAAAAATTAAAATGAAAAATAATAGAACGATTAAGGTACCTACCTAGTAATAACAATCAGATCTCAATGTATTATTAATGGTCATTCTTTCCAAAGTGTTGCAGCACACATGGGGGAGATTCCACGGGAAAATATGGCAAAAACTTTGTGTGGAAAAAGTCCATATCTGGTTTACAAGTTAAGGCTCGCGGGGTCCTAACGAGCGGCGCGGCAGGGGTCGGTAATCGATCCCCGGTGGCCACAAACTACAATCCGGAAACGGATATTTAATACGAGAGGCTGTGAAGACCTGAGATGGATCTGAATTGTTGCGGGTGAAAATGCAAGGTGCACGCGTAGACAATAATACGCATTGATTTGAGATGGGTTTGATATACCATTGCGGCGTTTTGTCTTTCTTTTATGAATAGGTTAGTTACGGAGGATTGAATTGGAATACATGCCTATTGAGTGATTATTGTTAGATTTGTGGAATGATTTCATTATCATTTAAAAAATAAATGTTCGTCCATTTCAAAATTGGAACTGATTGTATGAAATATTGAGACAAGCAATTTTACATACTTCAGTGTATATTCTTTAGTAGGTACCTATCTATGACTATAATTACGTTTATAGTAATTTGAAAAAATGGAACTGATTTGTCAATAATTCTGACAAGCGATATAATACCTTCCTATAAAGTATAACATTTCGTTGATAAAATTTTCTTGATCATTGTCCTTGTAATTATGTATTCTTTATAAAAACTTTTAGCTTCACAAATTGTACCATTATTATAATGTATTGTGATGTTTCACGGGTTAAAAAGCCTTAACTTTTGTGACAGAACAGTAAGTTCATATTCATTCAAATTTACGATGATTGAATTGGTTTCTCTTGCGTTTGCTCACCTACCACCCCC
Organism: Hesperophylax consimilis; assembly: GCF_061612785.1. Taxonomy (NCBI): domain Eukaryota; kingdom Metazoa; phylum Arthropoda; class Insecta; order Trichoptera; family Limnephilidae; genus Hesperophylax; species Hesperophylax consimilis. The sequence goes on along the minus strand of NC_142840.1, from coordinate 18,137,020 downwards.
TTTCCCTAACTAAGTTTCTGCTTCCTGTAATCACTCTACATTATTCAAGAACAAAAATATAATACACGCAAAAAAAATGTTTGTAATATAAAAGGAAATACATCTGCAAGCGCATCATATTCACAAGGATAACAGTTATATCTAAGGAGAACCATTTATGACGGTGTAGAGAACTTTATTAAACGTATGTATTTATGTTTATTCATAAAATTAACATACAGAGATAGTGTCTAAGGAACTCAAAAGAAAAATGAATAACAAAAATTAGATATCCAACAATATACACAATAGACGTGGGACGAGACCTGCAAATTAGATTGCTAACAAGGAAAAATGCATGCTCCCAAAAATCTGATATTTATCAGGCCGTCAAACTACAATACAATTCTTAAAAAAATACCGCGATTGAATGCTTATTTTTAAAAGGGAAATAAAATAATGTCATTTGCGTGTGCTTATATACACAAAACATAGAGTTCTTTACTCTCACTCTATATGCATGTACCACACTCGATGTATTTTTTTATCAGTTTAATTAATACCCTGATGTTGGTCGTGTTAAGCGAAACCTGTCGGTTGTACGAAAATAAATAAATTAATGGTTATAAATAAAATTGTTAACGTCTTTTTTCATTGATATATCACGCCACAAAGTGACTGCCTTCTATAAAAAAATATCAAAATAGTAATTTTGAACTTTTTAAAAACTTCTAAGCATACACGATGATGTGAGGTAACTTAAGATCAATAAACATAAACGGAATCACAATTATATGCAGGCACGATTGCACTTATTTAAAAAAAAAATTATTTGTGTAAATTATAGGTAATATTTCATCATTACAGATATAACCAAATACATTGTAAAGGTACCGCTATATAATGCTATTTTATGATGCTGGGCTACAAGGCGTGAGATTAGTCACCTAATATATGACATTCACTTTCTATTATTCCGTGCCCTTCTTAGGTGGTCGTCACACGGTTCGGAAAAGAATCTAGTGCTGTATATCGAGAGTCCACTGATCCATATATTTGTATTGGGAATACAGAGCAAAAAGTGCCAACGGGTCGGAGGGCGAGAAAGTGCGATGTGATGTACTTCCCGTGTACAGCTAGCGGTTCTAGATTTCAGTGGGCGCTCAATATTTATCTCGACACCGCATGGTGAACTTCTAATTATGATTTTTATGAATAACATTTTTTATTAGAATATTTCAAAATATTCTTAACAATTTCTAATTAAGTCCATTAATAATATCACAAAAAATTTTCCGCTAAGACATGTTTCCGTAATCTGTCATTATTGCACAAATAAATATAACATGGATCCAGACATCGATCTCGAATTAATAATGGATATTTTTAAGGGGCTTCAACCTGAGTATAATATTATAGTACCTGATGTCAGTCTGAATTAAATTTTGACAGATGATAAGATGGCATTAGCGAAAAGCCGGTGACAGAAATCTGCAATGCTGATAGCAAAAATTTACAGCGTTTGATATCTAAGTAACATAGAGTATTTGCCGTCATCAAGTCATCGAGAGATCACGCAACATTTCCTTACAGCACTCGTCTTTTGTCGATTCTTTCCTGATCCATGGGATGACCGTTTATTTGGATCCTTAAAAATCATCATTTTGGTGTGCGACATATGTCGCACATTAAAAATAAAAAAATAAGATAGGTTCATCATTTTGGTAGTTATAGTTTTTTTAAATCAGTTTAAATTTAATCTTTGCAAAGGTCATACCGAAAAATTCCTTCCTACTTCCACGTAAACTGATTAGCCGTTTATTATAAAATGAAAACAAAAAAAATATATTTATTGTTTTTGTGTTTAATTCGTAGAACTCCATTTAACTGTTTTAAAAAAATATGTAAATCAAATTTAAAAATATTATTATTAAGTTCTGCAAGTATTTTTTTGGTTTTTGTTATTGTTACAGCTGTTTTTGGCTTTCGATGCCATTTTAAAACTGGCCTTAAAAGTTTGATAATGTCCTTATATTATTAAATTTGATTTTAATTCAATTTAAAAAAATTAAAATTGTTTGATTACAAACGCTGAATTTTATTGTTAACTGACATTGAACACTTACGTGGCATTACGTAAAATAGTTCACATCAACAGTATGAGAATGCAACAAAATGAAGAAGTACATGTCTTATCCGATTACTTTTAACGTTGCAAGTTGCCTTAAAGCTCAGCCAGGCCGCAGCTACACGGGCATATAAGATAGAGGTTTGACACGTTGATTGATCGTGCGGCCATTGAGCGGCTGTTGGGATTGATTGCTCCATCAAATATACTCGGTGACTTATTGCCTTCTTCTAACTCTATCCGTTGCAGCCGATTCGCACAAATATTGATCTCACAGTAACTAATGCACACGTTCAAGTAGGATGTTTATGTAAGGTTAGGTGACTTCGTTGAATACTGAATGGAGCGGGTTGTTAGGTATAATAAGAAGTTTGGGACAATGTATGTAGTTAATCTTCACGTTAAATTATATAGTAAATCCAACATATATTCGTAATGTCTATAATACATTGAAGGTTTGTCATTTAAAAAAGACAGTCGACTTAGAAAATGCAAATTATAACAGAATAACGTGGCGCAAAAAAATACACATTTTTTAAATTTTATTTTTATTTTTAATAAGTTTAATTTGTAGAACTTCATTTTTTTATTTATTTTTTATATATTTAATAATATTGTTATTGGGTTTATAAAACAGTATATTTTTAAACAAGTTCTGCTGTGTAATTATTATTACGCGTGACAGCTGTTTAGCCCTCTGAAGGCATTATCAAACTTTCAGTTTAACAACAAACTAACAACAAACCCAATAACAATATTATTGAATATATAAAAAATAAAAAAATAAAATAAAATTAAAAATACACATCTCATAAAATATATTTTTTTTATTGATCATTATAATGTTCAACGGCGTTTTTAGACGTATCTGTTTTACTTGATCTATATTTTTACAATAAAATATCGAGGTTTATAACTAAACATCTTAAGAACAAGGAAGGTAAACATGTTTGTAAAATAAAAAGAAGATGGTTTATGAACTATATGAAACAAATTAAAAACAAGTAAAAAAGTTCAAATTAAATACATCAAAACTAAGGGTGATTTTTGTCTCGTATAAGTTCTAAATCTAACAAGACTGGGAGCATAGGTCATTCCCACTCTGCCATATTACATTAGACATACTCGTAGCTATAACATATAAAATTAAAATAAGTAGGTACCCAAACAAACTTTAGAGAAAAGCTGATTACTTGAATAAAATGAAAATGAAAATTGAAAGCATTGTCCGTCCAACTTAATAATCAAATGGCGTAGAAGCAGCTCGTTGCAATGAAAAATACAGATCAGCCACTGTACTGGACGATTTAAGTGTCTCTCCATCGTTCGAATCACACCACCAGTTGTTCCCGTGTTAAAATTTGTACCATCACAACCAATTGCTTTTAAATGGTCAAGTGAAATGTTTTGACAGTCAAAGTATTCTATAATTGCTTTGGTTATATTAACGGCAGTGCCTGACCTAGGGGTAATATGGGTCAAGAAATGAGATCCTGGTTCCACGATTAACGATACGTATTCTTCAAGTACCGTGCTTTTATAATATTTCTGCCCTTTTTTTATATTAACCAAAGTCTTGTCCTTTCGACCATCAAAAAATAATCCACTTACTTTATCCCAAGTCTTTGATTTCATGAGTATAGATCTGGTACGCAGACGTGCGTGACGCAGTCTATTTTTATCTATTACTTTATTAGTATTATCCTGCGTTATTATGTTGCAATCATTTAAGACGGCAAAAGCGATTGCTGCACTAGCTCGATCCTATATCCTGAACCTGTCAAAGATCTTGGAGAGAACTGTAAAAGATGGAGATTTGCTGGTCGTCGGAAAAGCAGTGGTATTAGTCTTAAGTAACCTACTTGATTTTGCGATCGGAGAAGATGATTTTGATGTTGAAGTGGAAGATAATGATAAAGTGTCTACAAATTCTTTTTTTTTCACACACCTGGTCTTTTATTTTAGTGAGATCTTTTCTCTTTCTCTTCATAGATTTTTCCATTTGTTTCGTAGTCGGTGTATCAACACTGCCGATAAACATTTTTCTCTCACCTCTTTGGTCTTCCAAAAACTGTTTTTCTTTAAGGGAAACTTTCCTTGCTTTCGAACAAGTACAATAATTGTCTTTACATTTAGAAGAACAAATATCGAACAGTAGCTTGTTTCCTTAAATTAAGATACTTTTTTTTTGAAACAGGAACTGCGGGCGGGAACTTTTTTGTGTCGTATTACTACAAAAATAATAGATTCTAGTTATATACAGTAAAGCTACATACTTTATTAAAGAAGATTTCATAAATGCACATGATTAAACTGATCCAGAATACTTTATAATGAGACTGAAAATAACTAATTTTTAGCATATTTTCTCCAACTTTAAAGGCAAAGTGGAGCCTTAAGATATTTTTTCATTTTTATTAAAGTATATTATTTTGATTTTTTAGATACAAAGACAACTTTTTATAAGTAGCGTCGAATGGAATTCTGAAGAAAAAATAATCGGCCCACACTACTATTCAGGTATGCACGCCATTGCTCTTCAATAATATTAATAAGATAATTAATCATAAGATCGATTGTACGATTTATAAGAAATGTATTTCATAATTAATTTTCTAATTAGATTCAATTTTATTTATGTAATATATAATATTTTTTTAAATACTATATATTATAATATGTAACGCATAAATGAAACCCAAACTCTTAATTCATGCATATGCAAAGTATGGTTGCTTGATGTGACAATGTTTGTGAAGCCTTTTGTAATTCTTGTTTTTGATCCAGTTATTTTAACTGCCTTGCTTATTATCTTATAGTGTTACATTTAAACTGTCCGTTACCAAAGTTCTAACTTAAGAAATTATTGATTTTCTTAAAAAAAATTTTTTTTTTTACTTTTTCGAACCATAAAAAATAAATGTTTATTCTGACAACAAATAGACAGATAGCTAATTCTACTTAAGTCGCCTGTTATTTAATAATAACGGTTATTTATGGGTTTGTACAGATCGGCATCAATGGAAAATAATTTATTAAATTTCATTAATACGTCATTTCGACATTTTTTTCTCTACCTTTTGTATTTTTATATTTTCTGACACTTTATACTTTATATTTATAAGCTTCTATTTATGTTAATAAAACGTGTGATATGTGTTTTGCTATTGTTTTGTATCTAACCTCTTTTTATACATCTGAATTTTGAATAATTTTCCATTAATTAATCATTTTCAAATTTTGATTTTGTAGGATATCGAATTATCTAAAACCAGTTTATTTGACGATTTCCATTTTGCCATTTGCCATTGAAATTAGGACGAATAATTTGTAAGTTTAGTCTTTCCTTTCAGTACCTAGTCTATTTTAAAAACTCTTCTTAAATTAGGTTTTTGAATATATTGGAATATTCCTAAAAAAATCATTAAGAAAATCTAATGATTTTTTTTTTTAAATAATAATGTGTTTTTTATATTAAAAGTTTATGTTTAAATTACGTTACACAGATATACTAAAATAATTCAATACTTTCCACTTTTAATGGACAGAAATAAAAAAAAGTGGAAAAGAATTTAAAATTGTTTTAATACATTATTTTAATGGAATTCCACAACGAATTGTCAATACCAAAATCAGGGTATATAATGCAATAGATAATTAGATTTTTTCAATGATTTTGTTTTATAATATATATTCACTAGATTGTAAACCTTGGTAAGAAAAGGTTTAAACGTAGACCATTGTCATGGTCAGAAAAAGTTTAAAAGTGTTTCATTATGTAATTAAACACTGTGAATAATAAAATATGTTACGTATTTTGCCATTGCGTCATTATTGAAGTATGAAATATTTTCATAAAATTATTATTTTTAAACGTGTAAGTGCTCCCGCTTGAAAAAAAACGTTCTCGCTAACGATATGAATCTGCTCACGCTCGTGGGACGGGAGAAATGTAGAGCGCGAGGCAATTTGAGATTATTATGAAGCGCGCCCCGAGACGCATGAATCCCGTCAAGATTACTGAAATATTAATTTGCAGCACCTAAAGAGAAAAGGCGCCACTTTTTATGGAACATTTTCTCGGCGGAAAATTTTGCACGACGTTTAAAAGTTGCTTAAACAACGTGGAAAATATTGCGCGTAATTGGACAGGGCAAGGAGATAGAGGACAGCATTTTCTTTTTCCCGGAATGGATTTTCTAACAATTTCTTTCTTTCTTCTTGCTTTTGCTTGTCCTCCTCTCACTTAGCCAAGAGCTTCACAAGATGGAGTGATAGAAGATAATATAAGAAGGATGGAGAGTCAAGAGGGAGATGATAAGATCGCGAGGGGAATTTTCCAGTCGGCCAACTCTTCGGGAAAGATTGAATTGTGCCGGCGAAAATATAACCGAAAACTTTATTTTTCTCCCGATTCAGTTGATTTTTCGCAACAGGATTCGTTATAATGCGATTGTGTTTCCTTTTGAAATCATTGTTTGTGAGTCTGAGAAATGACCTCAGCCGAAATTTTGAAGAGATTTCGGATAAAAGGGAAAACGAAAAGATGTTTCTCGAATGATGTATTGTGATGTATTTCATGCGAATATTTCTTTATGAAACTTTAGATGCGAGATAATTCGATTACTTTCGAAGCACCATACATTTACTGTAAGTATCCCGAAAATAAAACAAATATTGTACATTTAATCCGTATGAGAGGTTTTTGTACGCTAAGCATACCCACAAAACCCGCGAATAGCATTAAAGACAAACATTTGAACGTAATTTCCACAGAGTAATGTGACATGCCACGTCACACTTAAAATGAACATGATAGAGACGCATGCGTATTCACACGTTTCCGGGAGATTACTCGTATTATTTATTCATCGTATCGTGGCGTATAAAAATTTCCCTCGTATCATGTCACGTGTTATCTCTGACACATCACGTGAGACCCCGAGATATAGCAAGTGCACAGCTTAACCCGCGTGGGAGCAGGGCCGGGAGTGGTGCCAGTAGTACCAGGGTCGTAGAGGCGGCAGGAGACGAGCGGGCCGTATCAGGGGACCCGAGTGAGGCTGACGCTAAGTGAACAGGGGATAAGATGTTTCCAAGAGAGCAACTGATAGTATACTGTTGCAGGAGATCTCAACCCATAAGATTTTATACTTTCTCGTACTAACGACTTCTACCGTGTGTTATTTTTGTGGGATAATGCAATTAACATCCTTCTCTAAAATTATTCCATCTGCTCAGTAAGTAAATGCATAGTATATGGTACAGTACAGATGAAATTATTCCATCTGCTCAGTAAGTAAATGCATAGTATACGGTATAGTACAGATGAAATTATTCCATCTGCTCAGTAAGTAAATGCATAGTATATGGTACAGTACAGATGAAATTATTCCATCTGCTCAGTAAGTAAATGCATAGTATATGGTACAGTACAGATGAAATTATTCCATCTGCTCAGTAAGTAAATGCATAGTATATGGTACAGTACAGATGAAATTATTCCATCTGCTCAGTAAGTAAATGCATAGTATATGGTACAGTACAGATGAAATTATTCCATTTGCTCAGTAGGAAGATGCATAGTGTACGGTACAGTACAGATGAAAAGATTAAAATTGTACTTAGGTAAGTATTCAGTACGTTTGTTGACTTTGTCTTGCACAGAGAAAATAATTATAAATTGAAGGTTAAGTCACATCGCTACAAACAGTAGTTTCTTAGCAGGGAATTTTAGCTCATTTTCATCAAGACATAGCGACCATATATTATAAAGTTTTCTACTGCCATCTATGTAGGTAAATAAATTATAACATAATTAAAAAAATATATGTTTCAGAAGCCAGTGGAGAGAAATTGTGGAAGAAGGCGAATCGGGATGTAGCACGGTAATGATGACAAATTTTATAACAAATTTAAAATTTTTAAACAAATTTCCAAAAAGGATATTAAAATTTGGATAAAAAGTATTAACAGGGCCTTTTCCGGTGCCCTCACACGAATTCTAAATAATCGATCAAAACCATTTAAAAATATATATAATGATATAAGTGTAGGTATACTCATATATATTTAAATTAAACTTTAAATGGCTGCCTCAACGCAGGCTAGCTTAGTGAGGCAGCTTATGAGAAACCTCAACCTCATCTATTTGTTAACATGTATGCTTATTTACAGTTGCAAATTTCTTAAAAAAATAAATTATTATTATTAAATACTAAGGACGGGTTGTTTCGGAGTATTTGAACAATTCTTCAAATTTCAAAGTTAATTTTCAAGTTCCGTGAAAGATTTTTCAAAGTTCTGTTATTATTTCAGTTTTGTCAAGCAACTAGCCTATAATGATACAATAACAGAACTTGAATAGGACTTTCACAGAACCCGAAAACGAACGTTGAAATTTGATGAATTATTCAAATACTCCGAAACAACCCGTCCTAATTTTACCTTCTACTTTTTATTTATTTCTATTTTTATTTGTCTTTAAAAAATATATATTCCATATATTATCAAAAAAATTTACATCTTATTTTATCGTCCGAATCATAAAAAAGAAATATTTTTTTCTAAAGAAAAGATATTTTATGAAAACGTCTTCTTAATTATACTCCACTTCGGCAAAAAAAATCAAAATGTTTAGTATTTTTATTTATTAAATTCTTCAAGAAATATGACCACCGAAGAAAAATTATTTGCAGATCGTAAAAGGCTTGAGGCTGTATCTTTACAAACCCTGTCGGAGTTGGTTCTTCCACCCTTAAAATCCACCCCTCCCGGCTGGACTAGCACCACCTTAGCAATGTTAGGTGGGTGTTTTCTTCGCCCTGGAACGTGAATTCTTATTTCTACCCGAGGGCACTTGTAGTATTTAAAAATACAAAATGAAGAGGCTGTATAGAAAAACCTTAATTAAATTTACTTCCTCTTCAGATTTATTTGTATCAGATAAGGCTTAAAAGTTGGCTATCGCTTTTAAACTGTAATTTTTTTAATAAAATTAAATGGAGGATTTTCCTTGAGTTCAAAAGTTTTCTTTTGAGAAACGTTAATTTGTTGATTTTAAATGTGTTTATTTTATATTCGTTAAGTTTTACTAAGTTTAAAATATTATATACAATATATATTTATAAAAACGCGATGTCATATAATTTCTAATAAACATGTTACAACACCCCCTTATTCTAAAGATCATCTTTTTTATGGGTGGCACGTCTCATTTATTATCTTACATAAAATTATTACTTTATTGTAACACACAAAAAAAATATATTGTAAATGAAACATAAAAAATATATACATATAATTAATAATGAATGTAAAATGTTTTGTTAAAAAGTAGGTGTGACAGCTTGTCATGTGGAACTTAATAAAGTTTTTTCAATTAATTTGCTTTATTTGTTGAAATTAATGTAACTCAAAGTGGCTGAAGTAAAGTGGATCTTTTTAAATGCAAATAAGATATTTTTTAATCTTGTAAAAAAACAAAAAATTGTGCAAACAATTATAAACATAAAACAAATGTCACATAAAACCTTTATTGGGTATTTGCAGAATTATGCTTGTGGTATGTAAACCTATATTTTAACGTACAGGAAAAATACGAGTCAATTCCCTAGAAATCTAATTAAATCATTATTTATCTAGCCCGATTCAATCTCTTCATTATCCTTACTACCTTTAAGATCACGTAGAATGTTATTTCAACCTGAACGTGGTCTAGGTATGACTTGGATACGTGCTTGGCCGGCAAGTACCTGCCTACAACAGGTAATGCAGGACCTACAGAACTAACTGAGTAATGCCTGTCCTACGGGATCATAGCGTAACAGCCTACATATTGGCTAAATATTCTACGGCGGCGTTTCATTAGGTACCTACTACTTCCCCACCTATTGTGAGGGCTTGTGGCAATTTGACAAGGATGTTTGATAATTAATCAAAAAATTTAATTCAAATTTGTTAAGTTACAAAATGGATCCAAAGGCTATAAGGTATACAACAACAGAATCGATTAAATAAATTATCAATCTATATTTAATTAGTGTGATAAAAACTGGGCTTCAAAAATTTTTATTATTATTAAGTACTTTATTTGATTTGGACTAGTTTGAATTGGCATTTTCAGTTTGTGATTTTAAGAGTTCCTGTTAATTTCGGTAGCAAAAAACAAAAACGCTGTTTTTTTGTTCCGTTCATCTAAATTTTGCGTGATTACACAATTTGTAATTTAAGTCCCAGAGCAAAATTGTTTGTTTTTTTTATTCATTTATAAACGCATTTTTAAGGGCTTTTATCAAAAATAATAAATTGCATGAATTATACAGTATTTACTAAATTTAACTAAACTGACTCAGAAACAATCTTTTGTACTATATTTGATAAATTGAAGATCTTCTTTTTTGCTTTTTTTATAAAGTAAGACAAAGATTTCCGAGATACGAATAACCTGACAATACTTAAAAATTTCCTACTCCTACCACAGTAAGCAGAAAATGTCGCTTTTGTTGTGATGGAGGACCTAGCCAGCCGAGGAACTGAACACACTACGCCTGGATGGGACCCAAACGAGATGTCAACTTAGCCACCGACCTGTCAGATGTCCACTGACTTGGTAAAGTTATTTCCCTCCATAAGTATTCTGTGAAATGAAATATATGTACGGTAGTTAGTCCCAGAATTTTTGCACAGAAATAAATCCCAACTTCTAGTATTGTGCTGTGGAATCCGAACGCTCATCAATGCAAGCAATTCTGGAAATCAATGGAAGAAAAATAGTAATTGAAAATCATTCTGCCATTAAGCATATACACAGATCATTTAAAAAAGCACGATAGTTAAAAAAATATCAGCCAATTTAAAAGAGTACGGTAGTTAAAAAAACATCAACCAATTTAAATCTTAAAAAACTATTAAATTGTAGCTTGTACATGAATATTGTAACGAAGGTTCTTTACGGCAGAATTGTACTTAAGTTGAATTCTAACATATACAAAATATAACAGTTTAATACACTTAATATTGTTGAAATTTGTAGTTAACTTAGTTATAATCCCAAAAATATTAAGCCATTCATAGAAATTTCTGTTATCTGGTTAATAAATTAAAGATTTGATTGAAAACTAATGCCTAAATCTTTCTAAGTATTCATTATGACACTTACTATAGTAATATATTACAAACTTTATAAGAGCCGTTTGATTCCATCTCAATGGCGCTTTATACTGAATATCCAAGGAAACTTTTTTTTAAAGTTTCCGTTTAATTGAGTTTTCAAAACCACTTTTTGATCTCTATAACAAAGCTAAATGGCAGAACATTCTAATAATGTGGAGCCATAGTATTGAATGATCTGTCACTAAATATCGCAGCATTTTTACAAGAGTCTCTACTTTCGATAACAACATCCTGTATAAAAATACCAGTAGGTATCTACTTATCGACATTTCAGCAGGCACAGTCGGCGCGACAAGCTTCGGGTCCAATCCGACGGGAGCTGAATTCGGCGGGCTATTTCGTGAATAGGCTCTATTCGGCATTCATTCGGAAATAGGCAGTGCCTGCTGCCCGCCTCATTCAGAACATTGACAGACGACTTTGATAGAGTCAGCATTATGTCTTAAACTCCACTTTCTCCTCCCTCCTCTTCCCTCTACTGCCTTCAGCCGGCGGGGAATGTCACGCTAATGAGAGCTGTGACAAAAGAATGGTAATTCGAAGAAATAAAAGTTAACGTTTGTCAGGTGCTTTGTGCTTTATTTTGAGTGTTTCTCGATAAACTTACTTTCTGTGCAAATAAATACGATCATAATGCCTTCATCGAATTATGGCTTCCGCGAAAATTGGGGAATCTGTCTAACGCGAAAATTAAATGATTTCTATGAAACGATTGTCAGAAAAGCGTTCGTAAAACAACTGTCTGAATCTTGAAGAGAAGCAACAAACAGGCTTTGTGAAATTGTATAGTTATGGTATTTTATATATACACCTAGATTATTAAAAAAAATACTATTGCAAGGTCCCATTTACAAGCGATGGAGCCAATTCCTGATGTCTGAGATGTCTAAAAATTTAAATTTATTTTTATTTTTACTTTATATTCGATTTAGAATACGAAACTCGCGGGATTGCACCATCCTCCCCGAGAACGGGAATAAATAAGGCAAGAAAATTAAAGCCACTTTACAAATCTAAAATAATATTTAAATAAATTATTTCCTTCTTCTACAATTAGCGATAAAAATTCACCTCCATGAAATGTGAATCAATGAGAAATAAATTGATGGTAAAAAAAACTGGCAACGCTTACCGAAGTATGAAATCAAATAATTATATAAAACCCCAGAACATAAAACCAGGATAGCTATTTTATTATACAATTATTTAGTCAGGACATTTTCTTCCCGCTAGAAACGTTTCAAATTTCACCCGCCGAATTTATCAACAATTAATTGAAAATTTCCCCGAACAAAATTTGTGCCTCTTAATATAGTCTCTTTAACACGGAGTCGACCCAAAGGCTGTATGGCGGAAACTTCGGAAGCTCTATGAAGGGGATCTAATCTACTTGGTACCTAATTATATATAAATTAGATGCTGATTACAACCCCTTTTGAACAGGTAGAACGGCAGGACAAAACTTCCCTTAATTTTCTCCGCACAACTTTTACACGGGATCGATAGTAAGTATTTGGGAAGAGATAACACAAGTTTGTGGGGATAAACTTTGTTACGGAGTTTCAAAAGATTTCTTTCAGTTTTTACGCACAATTATCTTATTTACCTCTACTAATATTGCCATATCTATCTTTATTTTTTATATTAAACAGATAACATTGGGATAATTGATGAAACAGATATTTGGTATCTTTGCAAATAGATTTTTTAAAGCTGCATTACCTCAATTGAAAAAAAAAACCTTACTACTTCAAATGATGAGTATCATCGTAGGACCATGGTACTGAACTAGACTCAAACCAAAAATTATACGAATCTATGTAAGTACCTACATAGATATAAAGGAATATCTGTGGGCGGCTTTGTTTCTTATACAAAGCTATATTATTATTCCGAGATTGACGAATTTTGCACACTAGACCATCAAACCAAGATAAAGGTGACTGTTATGAATAATTTTGATAGTTGTTTATGTAATTTTGAACACTGAAAAATATGAAAAAAATGACCTCATACTTCTGAAAAACTTTGCGCAAAGCCCAGGTAACGAAAAATTCATCTATTAATAATACAACGATTATTCTGATGGTCACAAAAGTAGGTAAAGATCATTTTTTTATAGTTTTCTAAATAAATTAATGCCATTGTTGGATACAAGAATAACCCTTGTCCACTTAAGTTCTCTCGCATAAAATATTCAGTTGAGCCCGATTGAACAGTACCCACTCAAATATATTTATTATCAATCGTGAAATGTGTATAACAAAAGTACTTGGCATAATTGGATTCTGAAAGTTAAACATTTAACTTCACAAAGAACAATATTATTTCAAAACCAAACAGAGCTTCGCACGCTACAAGTTAGAACCGCATTTAACTTAAATTGTTGAATAGAATTCCAAATATATTTTAATTATATTCTACTTATTCTTATAGAATATTGGAAAAATATCGAAAAAAATGGCCTATTTTCAACAGTTTAACGAAAAGTTCACCCCTCTTTTCCTTATATTGGGAATTATGGTACAAAGTGAAAAACGATGGCATGAAAAAAAAACAACTAAAATCAATTAATCAGTAATAGCTGCCTCAAATATGCCACCGTTTTGATTCTTTATGCTTGAAATTTTATTTATGCTCTCGAAAACACGCAGAAAATTCTTAGAACGTTGTTACGTAAAAGAATATATTAAAAATAATATTTATTTGCCTACATCATTTTAGGATCACTAAAAATATATCAATAATAGTATTTTCGCTTTAAATGCGTGATGTGAAATGTTTTTAAAATAGGAATTGATCAATTAAAACAAGTGGTATAGTAGGTTAAAAAAATATTTTATCAAAATAGTAATTCGATATTTGAAAAATGTATTTCTTTATCTTTGAATTTATGACAGACATAAATCTGAATCACTGATAAATTTTAAAGTTTACTAACGGTGTTTATTCGAAAGGTAATTCTGAACGTCACAAATATTTGCAAACAAAAACATTATATTATATTTTGACGAAAATTGATATTTTGTTTTGATGGTCAATTTTCCTGGCAAATATTTTATGATTACAATTTCAGCTTCACAAATACTTAACAAAATTATAATTTTTCGTGATTTTTCGCAAGTATGCGTCTGTATTATCTAAACGCGTTATTCTGACATGATTCGATTTTGTAAGGGTGCTTTCACATTTTTTATTATTTATTTTACGTTATTTTGTACGGTCCTCTGTTACGTTTAGTACGAGAGAGTCCAGCAATCTTTCCACGGAGGCGATCGGTCCACGATTCTCCAAGTTCGTAATGTCCGGACACATGTGGTGAGCGAGAGAACTTTTCTCATTTATTCCCGATTCAATATATCGCAATTGGGAGGAATGTAGAAATAAAGGGAACGAATAAAAGTAAGATATTGGGGACACTTCTTTCTGCGCGAGGGAAGGAAGATGTATGGGAAGGGGTAGCATTAGTGCTATGAAACAATCCCAGAATACACCCCTCCTGTGCATGGTATAGGGATGGGGTATTCACGTAAACGTGCAGTCACGTTTTCCGAAAGTTCACGTTAACTTTGGTGGCCACATGCAGAAGCTAAATTTTCTCTTTCTGCGGAGGGCTAATTACATATTTTTTGTCAAAGTTTTATACACGGCAGCTTATTGGAATATCGAATAATCACAAAATAATATTTCTGAAGTATTAGAAATAAAGAATTATCAATATAATGTTTTTCGTTATGAGTAGATACTGTACAATAATCCAAAATGTACGAAGCCAGTTAAATTATGTCATCTTCTAGCATAAAATAAAGATAAAACAAGAACTGCGATGCGGACGTGTTTCGAAGGGAATACTATAAAGAATTCATGGTCTGCCCTTTAAAAGATAATTTAATTATTTTAGGAAAGAAAATATTGTATCAGTGATTCAATTCAATATTCTATTAATTGTATGCCTTTCTCCAAAGAATTGATTTTGTGAAAAGACAAAACTATTTATTTTTATGAAGCGTGTACGAGTTCAAACAAATAAATGATCTATATTTTTGAGACATAACTTGTAAAAAGTGTTTTATTCCTAAAATAATTAAAATAGCGCCGTCTATGAAAAAGTAGATTATGAATTATTTTATGTTTAACCTTAAATTTTAATGTATTTAAAATTTAAGGTTAAACAATTCATAATGATGATGAATTGAGTTTCATCATCATTATGAAATTCAAATAGGTTGGCAATATATCAGAAAATATATTTTGTCAAAATATTTATGTTTTTTTTTTAAAACAAATACAAGTAACTAAAGAAATCCAAGTTTTCACTTTTTAACTAAATATAAGCTATATAATATTAACATAAATAATTTTACACAACATAACAATAGTAGAAAACAGTTCATGTAAACAATCACTCTGCGTATTGTTTGCTTGTTTAATTAAATTAAATTTATTTTTACGATTGTCAATGAGTGTTCAATTTATTATACTGCCTTGTATAGTGTTCGTGTAGTTGTGACGTTTTTATAAATGTAGCGTTTGTGTGTATGAGTTCTTTGTAGATTAAAAAGTTATGTTCTTACAATTTTCTAATTTTTAAAAAGTTAATTTCTTGGAATAGTTTTTTCGTGGGGGTATCTGGGTTATAGTTGAACGTTTTCTTCAAATAATTTTACTGTGTATTATTTGTAAATCGTTTAAGTATGTAATGTGTGTGTTTCCCCATATTTAAGTGGGGCTGTAATGAGCTATATATCTGGAAGTGAAATATTATTATTTCTGGAAGTCAAATGCTAATCGATATTTAGATTAATATCACTCATGAATAAATTCTTCACCTGTAATGATTTATTTATTTAGTTCTTCGTATGTCATGTTAGCTGATGTTTATTGTATGCCTATGTTGCTGAACTAATAAAACGTTTTAGGCTGGCCGCATAATACGTTTTCCGTATTCGATTTCCGAATTCGTTTTCCGTATTCGGAATTCCGTGAGACTAGCGCAAACGTTCGTTTTTCTTCATTCGGAATGTATAAACGTCAGTAGCAGTGTTGCCAATAAGGGCGATATATCGCCATTTAGGCTACTCAGAGCGAGAATCGGCGGCGGAAAAATCTAAAAGGCGACTGGTCGCCAATTAAGCTACTTCACAAACATCAATTTGAAACATGTCCCGAAATGTCTCTAGCCACCCCCCCCCCCCCATGAAATTTATTTTTCTGGGGACAAATTTTATATTTTCTTGAAATTCTCGAGCCACCCTCCCCATGAATTTTTTTTTATTTTCTGGGGACAAATAATTTTATTTTTTTGAAATTCTCTAGCCACCCCCCCCCACGAAATTTTTATTTTCACGTTAAAACATAAATTTTAAACATGTCCCACCTAACAGCAAATTCGGCTACTTTACGCTACCTTATGTATGAGAAACGGCGATATTAGGTCAACATCCGTTGGCAACACTGAATTACGAACGGAAATTTCCGTACGTTTGCGTCGGCACAAACAAACTGTATGCAATAGCTGCGTTCCACATGACGTCATTAGGTTTTTTCCATTCGGTTTCTCCGAACGCGCCAGCTCGCATTCGGAATGTGCGTAAGGAATTTGTTCCGTTCGGAACTAAAACGAACGTGTGCGGCAGTTAATGTATTTTCTACTGATTCCGTGCATTCTGATGTCCGAATACGGAAAACGAATTCGGAAATCGAATACGAAAAACGTATGTATGCGACCAGCCTTAGAAGTGCATATTTTAATGAGTTCACTGCCTAACAGTTTTTTTCTTGGTTTTTGTTTCTTCTTCATTTCTTTCGTTAACTTTGAACTAAATTGTAAATTTTTTTTTTCTTTTGTCTTGTTTACTTATATAATACTTAAACTTAGAATTTTTCTTCTTTGTATGTTATACGAGTACTAAGACTGTCATTAACTATCACATATGTATCTATCACTTTGTACCGTTAATTCTAAATAAATAAAAACATTTGTCTATTGACAAACTGCTTTGGCAGGTTAACGGATGTTTATAACGAAGAATAAAAAAACAAATAAATAATACAACTCTAACGTTTCATTTAGTTAATGATTCGATATTTTCAAAATCATCGTAGTTAAAAAAAAAACAAAAGAGAGTCCATTAAATTCTCGAAGTCCAACTTAAAATGTTCCGTGACTTTTCTTAGTTAAGACAATCTTCTCAGGACAACTACTTTTGTTAGGCACTTATAATGGGTGGAATCTTTTTGCAATTTAATTTCCTAATTAAGCTCATTTCAAAGTAAATTTATATTTTTACGAGTGAGAAATATTCTGTTACCTTTTGGTTAAATACCTTCATACTTTAGTATTTTACAATAGCGTAGACCCTCGCAAAATGAAACATTAAATTCCAATTAAAAATATAGGTACTTTCCGCTTGTCTGAATTTATTCAAACACACCGTTCCAATTTTTAAAATGACACTAATTTTTAAAGCAAATCCGAGTTCTAGAGTTCATTGAGCAGGTGTTGCATATACAACAAAATTGTTTTTTGTAATAATAATAATCACAAAATTAAATTCGTCTGTTGTTTATTTATTTCATAAAATTTACACAAAAACCGATCTCATAGATTATACCTACTCAATGTTTGCATAGATACTTTTTGGAAAAAGCATTTTTTTTCGTATTACTTTAATTCATGATTTCTACAAAGCTTTAATTTTTTTTAAACTTATGTCACTAACTACCAAGCTGAGACAGATATATGTGGTGAATAATATAGTACAAACATTGACAGTGTTTTATACAATATGGAGCTCGTGGGATTGCACCACCCTCCCCGATATCTGGAATAAAAATTAAAAAAAAATAAAATATATATATATTTAAATTGACATTTTCGTGGTGGATTTGGCTAAAATGTCGCGTCATCTGAGAAATCAGTATAAAAAAACATTGCGAAATTCATGACGCCAGAGCTTACCGTTCTAGAGCCTTTTGTTTTGGTTAATATTTCTCAGAGACACAAACAAGACATTTATGAAACATGCTTGTGTTACAAAAATAGTTGATACTGTGTGTAAATGTCCTTCTACTAATGCGTCTGCCGCATTAATATTAAATTAAGGACAAAATACGTAAAAAATATCAAATTATTTTAAATAAATATACATAACAAACTTTATTTACACATTTAAATGAGTGACGTTGCTGCGCCAATAGATACACAAAAAATGTACATATTATATTTTATTTCTTTCAAGGTTTTGAGCTATCTTATGGCCGTGTTGCAGGCAACTCACCGATAACCAGCCATAAGCAATATTCCCAGAATTGGAAGCACAACGCCATAACACTGTAAACCTAGAATCCCAGGAAAAAAAATCATAAAAATTGTTGAGACGAACACCGATATTTCTGCGTAGTACTTCTCATTACATTCACTGCCAGGAGCTTTTAATGCCATTGAAATTACATATGATTGGACGGCCCATAGAAGTGATCGGCACTGAACCTCTTAAGATAAGCATTAAAGAAACCACGTAATTTTTCAAGTTTCAGAGACATAAGTATATTTTCACTTTTTTAATTTTTTTAAAATATATGTATAGGAATAAGTACTAATAAGTACCTACCTAGAAATGCCTAGGATTCCTTTGTGTTTGAATTATGATTTTTTTATTTTATTTTATACGCTTTTCAAATGTCATTGATGTGTTGTCTTGGTTACAAATTAAACAGCATTATTGTTTTCTCGCTATGTGGGTGACATATGAGTGATTGATAAATTTAATTTGAATTTAATTTAAATTTAAAAAAGATCGACAAATAAACATTAAATGTCGTTTCTTTGATTTCAGAGCAAGACATTGTTTAATTTGTCTTATATATATTTATTAAGTAAATAAAAACAATTTGTACAAATTTAGGGTAGTCCCACAAAGCTGTCGTATGGCAGCTTGTCTGTAGGTTCTACCATTTAAACATTCTACTAATATAAATATATATAGGCAAATACATTAAAAAAATCGGTAAATATTCGGAATCGCTGGACAAGGATTACATGAAATATTTTTAAATAAAACCTTCTGATTTACCTTAATTACTATAACAGCTGGAATGGTTTCTGTTGATGACATTTTCTCTGGTTAGTATTCCTGATACGAGTAGCTAGAATTTGAATCATTTCAGAATGCAAATTCTAGTTAGGTACTGTTTTGGCCAAACTCGAAAAATAAAACATTTTTATGCTACTTAAAAAACTTAAATTATTTATATTTAGGTATTATAATAATTATTGTTTTATTGAACCTAAACTATAGTAACCTAACCTATAATAATCAAACCTAAACTAACCTAACCTAAATCCTAACCTAACCTATATCCTAACCTAACCCATAATAATCCAACCTAACCTAACCTATAATAATCCAACCTTACCTAACATAACCTATATCCTAATAATAATCGAACCTAACCTATAATAATCGAACCTAACCTACAATAATCCAACCTAACCTAACCTAACGTATATCCTAATAATAATTCTACCTAACCTATAATAATAGAACCTAACCTATAATAATCCAACCTAACCTATATCGTAATAATAATCCAACCTAACCTAACCTAACCTATATCCTAATAATAATCCAACCTAACCTATATCCTAATAATAATCCAACCTAACCTAACCTAACCTATATCCTAATAATAATCCAACCTAACCTAACCTATATCCTAATAATAATCCAACCTAACCTAACCTAACCTATATCCTAATAATAATCCAACCTAACCTAACCTAACCTATATCTTAATAATAATCCAACCTAACCTAACCTAACCTATATCCTAATAATAATCCAACCTAACCTATAATAATCCAACCTTACCTAACCTAACCTATATCCTAATAATAATCCAACCTAACCTAACCTATATCCTAATAATAATCCAACCTAACCTAACCTAACCTATATCATAATAATAATCCAACCTAACCTAACCTATATCCTAATAATAATCCAACCTAACCTAACCTAACCTATATCCTAATAATAATCCAACCTTACCTATAATAATCCAACCTAATCTAACCTAACCTATATCCTAAAAATAATCCAACCTAACCTATAATAATCGAACCTAACCTACAATAATCCAACCTAACCTAACCTATAATATCCAATCTATCCTAACCCAACCTAAATCCTAATAATAAACCAACCTAACCTATAATAATCCAACCTAACCTACCTCACCTTTTTTAATTTTTCTATTTTATAAAACATACCTAAATATCTTTATTTTATTTTTCGAGTTTGGCTAAAATAGTACCTACCTAGTATTTGCACATGGTAAAAAATATAGCCACTCGTATCAGGAATATCAACAAAAGAAAATTTTACCAACAGAAACCATTCCAGCTGTCATCCCATACAACGAGAGTGAATTTTCGATTTACGTAATTAAAAAGTAAAATGCTAAAATTAAAAATATCCCAAATGCAGTCAGATTCCTTTAATAGTAATTAAGGTAAATCAGAAGGCTTTATTTAAAAATATTTCATATAATCCTTGTCCAGCGATTCCGAATAATTACCAAAAATTCAAGGATACATGAAATTTTTATTAATTAACCACAGCTTTACCATTTTAGGGCATTGTCTCTCATTTTTTTCAAATTATAAATTGTTATTGATTTTATTGAAAATCACTGGAATTATGTATTCAAGAGTATGGCATCCATATTCATTTAAAATTCTAGGAGTTTTTAGGCGCTTTCCTTCTTTAAATTTTTTGGTATATTTGTGTACCAGTGGGTGTTTGTATGAGCTTTCCCCCATTTTATCCATAATAAAAGTGAACCAAAGGAGACTTTTTATTGTAAATAGGCTCTCTGATCCATATAGTACTCTGTTATGTCTCTGATTGTAAATATTATATGTGACAATTTTTTTTACTATGGCAGTTTGTAAATTTTAAACATATTTAATGTAAATAGTGCTTGCGTGTCCCCAAGTTCGAATACCGTATCTAAGGATGGATTCGACCATAGAAAAATATAAGAGTTTAAGAGTGCAATGAGGCAAAATAAATTTTAATTTGTAAAAGTTACAAGCTAAGAATCTGAGCTGGTTACAAATTTTTGCCATTTGTTTATCGCACTAAAAAGTACTATCAACAATTATCCCCAAATAAGCATATTCATTTATGAAATCAATAATTTCACAGTCGCAAACATTACCATTTTCTCTATGTATATAGTCAAAACTATGAGCAGTTATTTTAGGTATATTCCACATATTCAAACTCGGTGATCTTATATACATGCATTTAGTTTTTTTAACATTAATAAAATTAGTCCTACATCATGGGTCCGTTTGAAAAGCTCGTTAAAGTCTCTTTGTAATTCTTGTATAGGATTTTCACTGAAAATTCTCGGTAGGAAAATGATAATCGCTGGAATCTTTGTAAGCAACAAAAATAAGAACTCTATTGCTTGTTGAGCCATCGATATCACCCAAGTTTGTTTGTTCGCGGTTGTAATAAGTTCAGAAGGAAGTCATACATCTGCAGCAGCTATTGGTGAACTTTAGTTGGCAAGATGGCATTTATCTCCCCAACTCCCTACTTTCTCTCCCTATTCCCACCCACTCCCAATAGTGCACTAGTTCCAGTCATATTTCAAGAAGCTGCGGTCATGAATACACATTTCAACTTATGATATCAATCGAACATCGGCAGTAGTTGGAATTTGTTCGTATTCTGGTAGACGTTGCCTTATATAGTATTTATCTGGTACACGTATTGTAAAATGGAAATTACACATAATGGCATAAATTTGTGGTTTAATTTAAAGTACAAAAAATTAAGGTAAATAAAGTAGCAAACAGATATTAACAAAACAATATATCTTACCTACACATTGCTCATAGATAAACCGTTCTCAAATTGAAAAAATAAACCCTTCATTTTGCATCATCCAGAATTGTTTTCTATTTTCACAAGTTATTGACAGTGACTCTATTAAATTACTGGATTTAGTAAAAAAACGCACAATCATTAAAATCTAATCACACTTTTTATGAAAGCATTTCAAATTGATTTCTTCTTTCATTTGTTACTCCACTCTTCCTGATGGCGCCATTTTTCATAATGCTTCATAGTTCATTATGGGAATCACGATGTGACCTGCACGCAATTGTATTGCATTAAGTCGATATTAATTTTCCACTAAACAATATTCTTTCAATGTGAAAACATCAAAAATTTCCCAACTGCTATTACCTTTGCTGAACCAAGAGTATGGCAACCCAAATATTAGGGTATTTTGTACAAGGTGAAGGTTGAGAAGCACCTGGCTATTCAGATTTTATTCATGTTTTGACATTTTAAGAATACATATGAAATGAATATGTGAAAGAGATGTACATGTGAATGTGAGGGCAACTAGGTTTTAGATAGAGGGTTTTCAGCGACATGGTTCAACTTCATGGTTTGGGTGGCATTTTTCCAGTTACTTCTACGATGCTGTTTCCAAAATACTAGTCAGTAATTTTTCCAATAATTCCTTAAGCCAAGACATGATGTATTTGTTATAGTTATTTTTTTTATGTGTTTGATTACTGGGTGAGAAGATGTTGAAATAAAACTGTATAGCTAAAAAATCATTCGGTGCTTTTTGTCATAAGATTTCGATTATTTAGTTTGTCTGTTTTTGTGCCTTTTTATCTTTTTGGAGGTGATGAACCAGAATATTTCGGCATAGATTTTTTGTACACTTGGATCGTTGAACTGTTTAAAGATATCTGTAGTCGATATCTTTATGGAGACCTTTAATATGGTCTTTATGATGCGTTTCTGAGTTATATGAATTCGTTGTTTCTGTTTAAAGTCATCACTGTCCCATATTGCAAATCTAATTTCTAAACAAGGCTTATCAAGAAAAGTTTCCCTTTTGAGCGACAATTGCTTAAACTAAGGTAGATGAATGGTTGCGGAATAATAATGATAATAATATTTGGATTATTTGTATAGCGCCGTTTTTATAAAAATCACCTCAAGGGCTCTGCACAAACATAACATATATTTCTACAATGTTTTATCCTATAGCTAACATAGACTAGACAAACTATTGACTAATTTTTGACTAACAGATTGCAACCACCGATTCGTTTATCACTAATACAAAACTTCACTGTATTTGATCAACGAACGTGATGCTGCTAATGGACATATTGGCACTTCTTATCTCTTTTAGGCTCTTTTTCTTACTTATTGTCTCTACATCGCGTAACCGGGTATCCATCAGTATAATTAACTGTAGGTAGAGACCGGTAGGAGTGAAGCGTTTTCGAAGAGCGATAAGATAAATGTTAGATTTGTTGGGCTGATTATGATACCGTTATTTGATGTCAAAAAAACATGACTATTTACCATTTTGAATATTTGCGTTCTAACAACACGCCACCGGTTGACAATTTTCGTGGCTATTTACACATAAAATTTAGATCAACTTCAGGTTCAACGTCCGATAAACATGTATGTGACCCATCTTTAGGGAACAAAGTCTTTAAGGTATTTACAGGCATATCAGCGAAGGTTTTCTTCTCATTTTTTATTCATGCAGCCTCCGAGGATCGTTAGGGAATCTCATTTTGACAGAAGAGGATGAGGGTAATCCCGGGTCCCGCGTTTGCCTCCTTCCCAGTAGGTACTCATTCCGCACTGAAGCAAATATGAAAAAAGTTCCAGACCAAAAGTAAGACAGGCTCTCAACTTTAGCGCCAATTGGTAAAAAGATAATATGTGTAGGTATACTTAATGAGCTGATCTTCAACGAAGTAGATGCCGATGCTTTTAAAGTGATTTCTCGCGGTTTTTTATGAGAATATTTTGATATTATAGGCGGGTATCTATTTTACGATAATCTTTTCAGTTTCGTGTTTGTAATTTAATGAATATGACTGTTTTAATTGAAAAACTTTCCTGTTCTAGGACAGTCAATTTTACATTAGGGTATTGAGACGTACCTGATATACTTTATCCAGTGATTCCTGAAATTATTTGAAGTAAATTTATTTAAATTTTGGATTAAAAAAACTTTCACATGTCGTCACTGTTCACTCATATCAATAACCACCTAATGCCCCCAACCCGTGTCCAACACCTAATGATTTTTTAATGTTTTTTTAAAAGTCACCTCAGACAAAAATGTCATCTACAATATGTTTTTTATTCAAACAACACCAGGAAACACTCGTCAAAGTTAGGTACGTCTCTGAACACCCTGTTCAAAGTTCTTTTCAATTTCCTAATGACATAACATTTTGACGTATGAACCTATTATTATTCTTGTTTATAATTTGAATGAAGAAATTTCATTATAGTGCATAGTTATTTATTTATCACCGTGTACGAAATCAGTTTCAAATCTAGCAGTATGTTTTTTTTTAATTCCGTAACTACGTGGTTAATTACAACCGGCCCAAAATCATTGCTTCATTATAATCTGCACTGTTGCAATTTATATCCGCGAACTGTTCCGCCGGCTCTCAATCATCTAAAGCCGTAGCTACGTGGGCTCTAATTGGTTCAATAAATTGTCCAATGAACATCAATTATTGGGTGGGGTAGTTCTGGTCACCCCGGGTGACTCTGAACGGCAGCATTACTCGTTCAGTTACATCGCTGGAATATAATTACATTTTACTGTGCACTTACCGTTCAGTTATTATTATCATCATTGCATTTTGGTTTCCGTTTATTTTTTGTTATTTTGCCTATAAACGCTATTTCTATAATGCTTTAATGTTGTTTGTCCAAGTATTCGTAACATTCATCAAATTTCACAGTTGATTTTCAAATTTTGTGAAGGTTCTATTCATGTTCTATTATTATATTTATATAGAAACAGAACTTGGATAGGACCTTCACAGAACTTGAAAATCAGGTTTAAAATTTTATGGATTGTTCAAATTCTGTGAAAAAACCCATTCTAAGTCCCCTTTTAATAATTCCACGTGGATGAAAACGCACAATTCTATTTAAAATACGCGTCCGATAATAGAAATCTTAGAATAATGGTGGAAACACATTATTAAAACCCGACGCGACCCGATGCAACGCGATGCGTGTTGAGTCTAATCAAATGTATTGTTTTCTTATGACCAGAATCACACTATGAACATCCGACGCGACGCCATGCGCGCACACGCCACCCGATCTAGACGTGCCAGGTCGGCGTGTTGCCCATGGTGGGGGTAAACACGCCACCCGACGCGGCCTGCGCAGTTCGTTTCTAGACAACACCCGACGCCACGCGTCAGTCGTTCGAGAACTGTCACCGAGCATATACGGAATTTTGGCCAATTTAATATTATTTTTGCATTTATTTAGCGAAATGACCGACGAACAATTAATTGAGTTGGTAAAACGATATCCTGTTCTATATGACATGAGTTTAGCTATATACAGGGATCATACTGTGAGAATATCCTGTTCTATATGACATGAGTTTAGCTATATACAGGGATCATACTGTGAGAATATCCTGTTCTATATAACATGAGTTTAGCTATATACAGGGATCATACTGTGAAAAATAATCTTGTGTATGTCACTTTGAATAAATTTGTGTATTTCTTCAAATTGTGTTTTAATAACCCGAAAATACATATGAAATCTTTCAATATCTTAAAGTTAGTCTGGATACAGAGTATGATATTCACCACACAAACTCCTCTTTTGATTTATTTCATGAACCCAGTAACGCCTAGTTATTCTCTTTTTCTTGAGTCGTTAAAGTATCATATATGTACCCATAATTTGCATCAAATCTTCTTCAAAGTCTTCATCTGACTCGTTATTTATTAAATCCATAGTACAAAACCATTCACTTCCACTGCTGTTAGCTAACTGTATTCAGAAATTGCTAGTATGTCGTGGCGTCGCGTGTTGGTAATGTGCACGGTGCACATCGGGTGTCGAGACGTGGCGTCGCGTCGCGTTTTAATAATGTGTTTCCTCCTTAAACATTGCCTCTAACTGACTCCAGACTGTTGAGATTAGTGATGACTTTATATTCACATTAAAAAACGCGATCTGTTTTGTTCTTTAATATTTTTATGTGGTACAATACTTAATATATCTTAAAATTCCCATTCTGAGAAATGACTTGTGTGGTCACGAAATCTTAATAGACAAGTACTTCCAAACCTATCTCATTTAAAACTCACTTTTAACTTTCCTATCTCCTTTCATTCCTCACTTCCTTCAGCGTCATAATAACTCAAGCAATGCAGTCATGCTCAATCTGTTCTGAATGTATTTCAATTGAGCCTGCTTGAAGGAGCAAACAGAATTGGTATGAGGGCTGTGTGGATGCCCCACAGTCCCGTTTGGTCCTCTGACTGACAGTTGAGACTCTTGAGTGGTATTAATATAAAAAAAACAAACTATTGGCGTAACTTCTTTGGTGCTCGAAAATAATCATCATATCTTCTCAATAATATCTTATCATTCTCAACGGAGCTGTCAAAGGATTATTAACTTTCATTTGGATATCTTTTTTTGTGTCGCTGGTGGAAGTAGGGAAAGCAAGGAAGTTTAGAAGATGAATGTGGGGATGTAACTGGCTATTTGCATCTGGTTACCGAATATGAAAATCGAAAATCCTGTAAATCGGCGATGGATGGCTTCATACAATCGACTACTAAAGAAACTGGTGTGGGCTCAAAGCCGTGGTTCAGTCGACAATGCTCCGAAGCAGTTCGACGAAAAAACGCGGCTTACCGAGCCTACAACACATCTCGAACGCCCGAAAGCAGATCAGCATACAACAAATCGGCAAAGGAATGCAAGAGAATCATCAATAGGTCAAAATTCGAACACGACCTGCAGATCAGCAAAAAGCTGGCTGCCTGCCCGCATGGCAGCAGAGCGTTCTGGTCGCTTGCGGGCTCAATAGGTCGAAATTTTTGCAAACCCAGTTTGCCACCTCTTACCAGACCTGACGGTTCACTAGCAAACACCGCCACCGAAAAGGCAAACCTTTTAGGGAAAATGTTTGCGGAAAACTCGACCCTCGACGACGGGGGTGCTGTTCCGCCGTCGGTTCCTCACTGCGGCTTCTATATGAAAAAGCTGAGGATCCGGCATCGGGATGTACTCCACGTCATACGGGGGCTCGATGTTAACAAAGCTAGTGGACCTGATGGAATACCTGCCCTGGTATTGCAGAGGTGTGCTGCGGAAATAGTTCCAGTTTTGACAAAGCTCTTCAAAATGTCCCTGAAGTGTGGCACTGTGCCCTCTGGTTGGAAAAAAGCGGTAATTCACCCTATTCCCAAGAAAGGTGACCGCTCCAACCCGGCCAACTACCGCCCCATAGCGATCACATCAGTTCTGTCCAAAGTGATGGAACGTGTGATCAACGACAAACTGCTCACATACCTCGAGAAGAACAAAATTATCAACGACCGTCAATACGGATTCCGGCGGAACCGCTCGTGCGGTGATCTTCTCGCGTATGTGACGCATGTTTGGGGGCGGTGCCTGGAACGTCACGGTGAGACCCAAACGGTCGCACTAGACATATCCAAGGCCTTTGACCGGGTCTGGCACCGAGGACTTGTCAACAAATTGCATTCTTACGGACTTCCCGCATCCCTGTGTACGTGGATTGCTGACTTTTTAAGGGATAGGTCGATTCAGGCGGTTGCTGACGGTTTCACCTCTTCCTCGCACTCCATAAATGCTGGCGTCCCACAGGGATCGGTTCTGTCTCCGACTTTGTTTTTGTTGCACATCAATGACCTTTTGACATGTGCACCGATTCATTGTTACGCGGATGACAGTACAGTTCATGATAGCTTTTTGTTTGACAAGCCCCCAAAGGGCACACAAACTCCAACGGCTCGGAGGGCTTTGAAGCAGAGAATGGACGGTTATCTCGAGAGTATTTCCTCCTGGGGTAAAAATAATCTCGTCGAATTTAATGTTTCAAAGACCCAATCCTGTCTGATTACGTCTAAAAGGGATCCAAATGATAATCTTGTCTCCTTCAACGGAAGCAATCTTCCGAACAGGCCTTCCATTGATATGCTTGGTGTAACTATAAGTGACCAGCTCAGGTACGGGGGCTCCATCGAAGCTAGAGTAAAGTTGGCCTCTCAGAAGCTGGGCGTACTGTACAGGGCCCGCAGATACTTTAATAGTACACAACTGCTCACCCTGTACAAATCGCAAGTGCGCCCTACTGTCGAATTTGGCAGCCATCTCTGGTCTGGAGCCCCAAAATACCTGAAAAAAACCCTTGACTCTGTGCAGAAACGGGCGGTCCGTTTGATAGATTCCCCAATCTTAACAAACGGACTGCAATCTTTAGAGCACAGGCGTCAGGTAGGTATGCTGTCCTTGTTCTATCGGTATTACAATGGAAGATGCTCTGAGGAACTAGCGTCATTGATCCCTTCGGCACCGGTGCGTAGTCGGGATACACGCCAAACGCGCGCCCAACATTTGTACACAGTTGACACTTGTCACATGAGAACGGGTCGCTTCTATGATTCGTTCTTAAGTTCAACAGCTCGGCTGTGGAACGAACTGCCGGCCTCTGTGTTTCCTCCCTCCTACAACATGGGACTCTTCAAGACCCATGTTCACTCCTTCCTCTCCACAAAAAGACCCTCCACACAGCATCCCCAAAGATGACATAGGCCCTGAGGGAAATTATTTTCTTCAGGGCCTCCTGTGTGGAGTAAATATAAAAAAAAAAAAAAAAATGAAGAAATTCAGCGCCCTTGGGTAATTTTACACAAAAAACGGAACTATAAAAATGAACTCAATGGTGGTATTCCACAACGGCGATACTAAAATGTACTTATCTACAATGCTTAAATTGGTATAGCTTTTGGTTTTACTTCTGTATTTTGCCAGATTATAACAATGTGTTCCAATATTATTTTGAGGGTCGTACTTTAAAAAAAATGGTTGAAAAATATTCACACAATCCTGAAAAAATGTGTTATTTGTTTAATCTTCATACAGTTCATTCGAACACATTTTGTATTCTGCTTGTAACCAAGTACATACGTACGATCCTATAGGTTCATCGAATTCCATAAATATTCGTATATTATGCTTTCAGACGAATTCATTCAACCTCTTCATCAAAACAACATTTCTCCCCCAGCAAAGCGCCGCCAGAGCATGAGAAGTATTTGAATATGTACATATTTAATTGCGTAGGCAAGACAATTTACATTTGGTATATTATCATTACTTATGTAACAAAGCAAATATATAGTGGCACAACCAATATCGGAATATAATACGGTAACGGAAACTGGATACGGTTACTGTCATTTGTACCTAAACAGAGGCAACATCGTTAACCAATTAGATGAATGAGTTGAGTGAATTACCTTAATGGGAAATAGAGGTGGTTTTCTCATGCAAAACTAGTTAATCTTAAATTAAGTTACCTCGAGTTTAGAGCGCTAAGTGATTAGCCGAATCAGAGATTGGTAACTATAATTATTTACCATCCGCAGTAGATTTTAGATTTGAAATGGTCTTATTCATTGTATTATTTCAATTCGTATTTTTAATATTGCGGTTGATATTGTTGCTTAACAAAAACGTATTATAATTGTATTGAAAAACCGACTTTGAAGTGTCACGTGATCAACCGGGGGACAAATTTTGAAGTGTCACGTGATTAAGTCAGTGCCATCGAGCAACGACGGTTTGCAAATGGCGGCGATTGTTATTGATACTTGTTGTTGCTGCTGATTTGTGTGTTGTTTCACTACAAGCATATTAAATAAACAGAGTGATTAGAGTATTTTAAAGAGTGAAGTTTACTTAGCGATAGCACAGACTTTGTAATTTGGCGGTTGTGCGTTCAGGCCTGCATTCTAGTCTGCCTCGGGCAATATATTTGATGTACCTCAGTTTTTTTTATCAATTTATTGTATTTTTGTCAAAAATGGTATGAAGTGGGTCAAACAATAATATACTTTGTTAGATGAAGTTTAACGGCATTTGACCGGATTTTAACCGCAATTTCAAAAGTAAA
Organism: Hesperophylax consimilis; assembly: GCF_061612785.1. NCBI lineage: Eukaryota > Metazoa > Arthropoda > Insecta > Trichoptera > Limnephilidae > Hesperophylax > Hesperophylax consimilis. Next base: position 18,106,674 of record NC_142840.1, on the reverse strand, counting down.
ACCTCCAGTTTGTTCAGTGCTACTAGAATTCCTCACTTGTTCCTCCCGACTAATTTTAAGCATTCTAAATAATTTCGACCACCGCAAACAGGAGGATTTTGACCTGCCATAGGCCAAAATTGATCAAACTTCTTCATCATCATCTCGTAAAAAATTACCATTCTTACAATCTCAGAAACGATATAAATTCATCCAGTGGTGCGGATTATACAAAAATGAATTTAAAAAATTTCTGTTCAAAATAGTTGTTTCATGGTTTATTATAATTTTATAAAACATATTCGACCGATCAATGGCTGAGTTTGCATAGCGTTTGGGTCCCACCCAGGCGTGGAGTGTTCAATTCCTCGGCTGGCTAAGTCCTCCATCACGAAACAAGCAACATTTTCCGCGTACTGTAGTGGGAATAGGAGATTTTTAAGTATTGTCAGGTTATTCGTAACCCGGGAATGTTTGTCGATCTTTTAGAAAAAAAATAGTTCAAAGTGTTTGGCACAAATTAAATTTAAAGCATTTGATGTGTTTCAAGATAATCTGTCATTATTATGTTTGATAAAATTAAAATTTCAAAGCATAATAGGGTTCTACAAACTCTACAGCTCGGGGCCAACTACTTTTTAACGAGAACCATGGAAAGGCTTCTGGTGCAATGCAACAATGCGTACCGCATGATGTTTGGACTTACCACGCATTGTATTACCTATGTGTTCACAGAAGCGCGAGCTCCTGGATTTATAGCTCTGAGAAGAAACAGGATGGCAGGAATGAGGGAAAGGATCAACAAATTCAAAAATGTCCTCATCATGGAATCATCGTATGACTTTAGAATATAGTATTGAACAACATTGGAGAAAGACATAAACCAATAATCTTCAATCCGATGTACCAACGATTCAAATTATTTTTTAAATTTCTTATTTAGTTATATTTATACTGGGTTCTTATTATTTTTTCTTGTTCCGTTTATTTTATTTTATTTCACAGAACACTTAAGAATATGAACAAATAATAAAAATTATTATTAACAAGTACGTGATTGTAAACAAGGGACGTTTTGTATGTGTATGCACACACGAGTCTAACTTGATCAAAGCTTTGACACCGCGTCCATTCACATCAATTTGTACATTTCGTGAACTTTGACTGCTGTGCCTCTATTATGTTAAAAGTGATGATTTTCAAAGCCAACCGATCCCCGCTTACCAAATACCAGCTATTCTCAATAAAACAATATTCGATGGCTTAGTCTGTTTTTAAAGAGAATACGAACAAAAAGCCTAAGCGTTTTCTATAAATAGATATCAACTAACAAATCTTTTATTATTTACATCGTCTTCACCAGAATACTGGTGTATGGTCTAAATGAAAATAGAAATATGATTATGTTTTGTCAGAAAATATTTTCAAATATTTATCGTGAAAATTTGTGTTTTTTTTTGGAAGTTTAATCATATTTTAGCAATTGATACCAAAGAAGATTTTTTAGACTTTTTGTTTATTACCCATCTCGGGAGGGTGGTGTAGTATATATAAAGATATTGTAAGATAATACATAGAAATGAAAAATTATTAAATAAATACATGAAATAAAAATACAGAAAACAAATAAAATAAAGTTAATAGACATCTATGACATCAGGAAAGCTATGTAAATGGGACCCTGGCAGAAGTCCAGTGCTGCCTGACTCATTCTAGAGCGGGAGCCACGGTATCAGCTCAATCTTTTCGTACGGCTCAAAGAGTCGACTTAATTGAACGGGAGCTGTGAGCTGATAGTGTATGAGTAATGAGAACACTGTGCTCGCCCTCTCCGGCTCCCCCTCTACTGCTCCCCCGCTACGGCTCCTCCGATACGTCTCGCAGCTCCCAGCACCCAATTATGGACAGATGTCGAACTGTAAGACGCCGTTCAGTATCTAATAACAATTAAAACTTTGATAATTTTAGTGGCGCCATTTTTCGAAAATATCTCCTGATAAAAAGAAATATCTCCTGTCCAGCTAAGCCGTGGTACTGTTTACCGAGTGACTCTTCGCTAGTGGCTAGTCGCGTTCTGTAGCTGGTGATCCGTTTTATGATTAGAACGCGCCCTTCTACGAACACCTCAGTGAACATATCATAGTAAATATAGCATTAATAATTCATATAGGGTTATAATCATGGAGGAATAGTTATAACATAAGAAGTGAATCGAAAATAAATAAAGAATGTTACTAATTTTAAAAAAAGGTATCTAATTTACACAAAACCTTTCAATAGACCACAAACAGATCAATAAAGTTGATGTTTTTTTTGTTTACGGCAAATATACAGAAAAAAGGTACTTAAAAAACGCTTTCAAGTACAAATAGTAATGGGAATTTTTACTATATTAGAATTATTTTCCATTACGGGAAACTGAATTACCTACTTCTCATTATTATCAAACTTCTACCAAAGTGTTTTTACAATACAATCTGCCTGCTTATATTTTCTATATATTACCGAATTTACAAAGTCCCCATTTGAAATTTTTCATCGATTATCCTGAAGAAAAATTTGTACATACTCATGGCCCACGGACAAGCCCGGTCCCTAAAGAAATGTGATAATTTATTATTATTGATGCAGAGTGTAGCGAAGTTTTATTTTATAGACAGATATAGTCATTTTGTAACTCGACTGTTTTGCGTGTCGTCTGTCTATAAATTTGTTTGTGCGTTCCGTTTCCGTTAAAAGATTATTTTTTAAATGTGATATATTCGTGTTTTTATGGACTGTATGAACGTTTTTTTTCATTAATATGAAATATTACTAGCTGCCTGAAGAATATTTGAAATAATAATTGTCATTGAGACAGTGACGTTTCTTTTAAAAAATTGCACAATAGCATGAGATTTCGGAAAATTTTGCGTAAAATATATGATTTATAATTAAGTAGGTAAGTACCTATCTTAAAATCTTAAAGTTTATGAGGAAATTTGTTTTGATTTCTTAAATTAGACGCGAGGTCTAAACTGTTCAGTATTGCTTTAGTTTGTAAATTTGAGTCCTCTCATAATGTAGGTAGCAATTTCCATAACCGCAATTAAATTTTTATATTATTGTTAATTATAATAGCAAAATTTAATTAATGCAAAATAAATAAAAAATGTTGGAAAACGCTATATAATATTTTCATTTTCCTCTCCGCATTCACTCGGTAGGAACGAACGGTCAGCATCCATTGACCAATGAGTGATTAAATCTTCAAAAGACCCTAGAAAGTTATTTGAATAGAACAGGGGTCGTACATATTTTATCTGCCGGTGCCGACTGAATGGAATCACATTCCCCATAGAATTTACCTGCTGGCTGAGCTGCGTGACCATTGAACTACGGGAAATATTATGAAAAGGATTCATCCGATGGTGGATCAATTCTCTGAATGGAGGTATAATATCCCAGAGATAATTAGCGATAGATTTATATTAAGTATGTATATTGTATAGGTCGTCAATGCAATGGGAATCTGAAAAGTAGGAAAAAAATGACGTTGAGTAGGTACTTAAAAAAATAGCAATTTATAAATTAGCGATATGAACTTCAGTTCAATTGAAATATAATTTTTACGTTTCATACAAATGATGACAAAATTTTGGTAGGTAAAATAATTATTGTTCTATTTAATTTAATTGTATGCTTTACATCATTATCTACCTTACTAGGGTAACATTTTCTGAGGTAGGTGACATGAATGTAAAAGAAAATCATTTTATTGCAATTTAATCGACATATTTAAGTGTTAGTAAAAGCATTATTTAAGTATGCAGTATGTATTAGAAGAAAAAAAGATTTTTAGATAAATTTAAAAAAGATGAAAATTAGAAAATTTTGAGAAATAAAATAAAATGAACTGATAAACAGGACGGTAGGTACTATAGGGCGAGGCGCAGGATCTTCGTTATTTTAAAAATCATGAAAAAAAAGTTAATTAGCATTTATAGTAGAAATCTATAATTATGGTCAAAACTGCTATCGGTTTAAGACTTTGCTAACAATAGATCATCAGTAAACAAGCCCTACAGACCATTCAATTTGGTTGGGTTGAACGTAAAGCTTAACCGTGTGAAGGTGTGTTGTTTACAATGAGGTGGCATGGCTATCAGTTCAATGGATGTATCGTCAGAGCATCCAACTAAAATCCAACCACCCAACCGCCCAACCAAGTTGGTTAGTTGATCGGTTTAACCAACTTTACTATCTGCCTAGAGCGCCCTCGTGCGTAGTTGTGTGAGAACGCATAAAAAAACATAATATATCCGGCATGAGTAATGAAAAGGAAGTTTTAACGGAGTTTTTGACCTTTTATGAGGATTTAACATTTATTTATTTATTTATTGCATCTCACTATACATAAAACACTTTTTTTTCTCATAAAAATCAACCTCACTAGGACTGAGCCTGTATCGAGGTTAAAAATTTACATTATAGTGAAGCAAACATAAGAGTAATCACAAACATAAAGTAATTCTACATACAAACACAAAATATTTCAAAATTAAATAAAAAAATAAGTATTAGATGTGTTACCAGATGGGTAATTTGACAGTATATTGTAACAATATTTGAACCATAACTAATCATTAATCATTATTCAAAAGAAGAAGCAAAGTAGATAATAAAGACAGATAGGGTGACATTCAGTTTTTAGTAAAGGGGACTTATATAAAATCTTATTATTTAAGAAAGGACAAGGATGAAAAAATATTAAGACAATTGTCTGTCAATAGAAAAATCTTAATTAAATTTTTGAATCTAATTAAGGAATTGCTAGACTTAATATGATTTGGAAGAATATTAAACATAAGTGGTGCCTGATATAAATAATTTCTTTGACCAAAAGAAGTTTTAGTATTTACAGCCACAAAGTTCAATGTAGAGCTAATTCTAGTTGTCCGCATTTGTTGTGTTCTTTCAGCAAATTTAATATTGATAAAAAATCGACAAAGTATTTGAGTGATATATAGCTGTTTTATAGACATAACATTACATTCCTTATAAAGTAGGTTGGATGGATTACAGAATTTTTTTTTGTACATTACTTTAAGGATCAATTTTTGAGTAATATTAAGTGGTTCAACATTGGACTTTAGACATGATCCCCAGCATACTATATTATAAGAAAGTCGAGATTGGACTAAGGCAAAATAGACAGTTTTTAATTTCTCTTTGTCCAATATGTGTCGCAGTTCTTTAAAAATAAATGTAAGTCTCCTGATATGTTTTGTTATGGTCATTCCATCTTAAAAATTTATCAATCTTTACACCTAGATACATGATACAATCTACACTTTCCAAGGGGTGGCAATTACAATTTAGCAGACAATTATGTATAAATTAGATTATGAGTGTCAGAAGGCTGAATTTTTGATGATATACTAAATATCACATATTTAATTTTTATTGTATTCAAAGTTAAGATGTTATTATTCAGCCAACTCTTTACTGCTTTTAATCCTAAGTCACATTTGTTAAAAGCATCTCTCCAGGTTTTACCCTCAAATATTAAAGCAGTATCGTCTGCAAAACTAACAATGTTACCTGGAATATCTAAATTACACATATCATTTATGTAGATTAAGAACAATATTGGTCCAAGCACACTACCTTGCGGAACCCCAAAAGAGGTTGGTTTGCTATTGCGATTATTTATCTCTACTTGTTGCGTTCTATCACTTAGATAGGATGTGAACCAGCCTAGTACTGTACTATGAATGCCAAGAGAAGATAATTTTTTGAGGAGTAATCTATGGGACACCGTATCAAATGCCTTTGATAGATCTAAGAACACAGCCAAAGCTTTGTTTCCATAGTCTAACGCACTAATAACTTTGGACAATACCCTCAACACTGCATCACTTGTTCCTATATTTTCTCTGAAACCAAACTGATTATAACATATAATATACTGAAAAGTATATTATATGTTTCTAAGAATGATACCAATCTCGACTTAGCCATTCTCTCTATTACTTTTGAAAGAGTATTGAGTAAGGATATAGGTCTGTAATTATTGACATCTAGACGATCTCCACCTTTTAAAAGGGGAATTACTTTAGCTTTCTTACAATGAGAAGGGAACAACCCACTCTTGAAGCTAATATTTACAAGGTGAGATATGGGACCAGCTAATTCGGATACATGCATTTAATACACCATAACACTTAAAGAATCAATACCGCACGAGAAAGACATTTTTAAATCATTTATCACATTTATGACTTCAGAAATGCTAGTTGGTTTAAAATAAAAATTGTCCCCTGTAACGTGATGTTCAGATTTAAAATCATTCACAAGACACATAGCACTGCACAGATTATTAGCGAAGCTTGGACCAATGTTAATGAAGAAGTTATTTATATGATTAGTTATTGTATTTGGACTCTCTTCCATTGAAGTAATAATATTATTAATTTTCAATTTTTTTATGATAGTTTGTTCCTTTTTTAGGTTGATAGCCTCCTTTATAATCTTCCACTGTTGTTTAATGTTACCATTGACTTCATCCAATTTTCTTCTGTAGTGTGCTTGTTTTGTTGTTCGTATTATCTTTGTAAACCAATTTCGATATCTTTTATAGTATTCCAACAGTTCTTTGTTATAGATTTCTCTTCTACATTTATTGTGCAATTTATCACGTGTTCTGAGGCATTTGATTTTTCCAACATTTATCCATGGTTTTAGATATTTTCTGTAATGTTTCTCAGTTTGTACTGACGTACAACTTTGCACATGAGTTTTCAAACACTTAATGAAATTATCTGTGACGTCTTTCGTTGATAGTACTGTATCCCAGGATTCCTCCTTTAATTTTTGTAATGGTCTTCAAAAGGTTGTTGTCAACAATAAGTTTTGGTTTTTCATTATTATTTGAAATATTTTTAAGAGTTAAGCTCATAAAATTCATCAAAATTGCAAAATGGTCCGTTATGCCAGTAGTAAAAGCTGCTCCCTGTGGTTTTAATTTTGATTTCGCCATAATATGATCAATGCAACTAGATTTGTTAGGAGTTACTCTTGTTGGTGAGTTTATTATGGGCTTAATACCATGAAATGCTAGAATTGATAGATATTTTTATGATTTTATGTTGTTCAAATCTAGAGTATCAATATTTAAGTCCCCACATAATATAATCTCCTTATATTGCGAGGATATAGAGTCAAGCAATTCATCCAACGAATCGAGAAAGTTATCTATATTAGTCTGAGATGGAGACCGATATATAGTTATTAAACATATTGTATTGGAAAATTGCATTTTTAAGCAGTTGGCATTGGGGAGAGAAATTTTCTCAACAGTTACCTGAATGTTTTGCTTTATATAGATAGCTACTCCATCACTGTGCAAATAGTTCATCTTTGTTTTGTAGACTACATACTCAGGAATGATAGGCATATAAATCAAACTGCTAAGCCAAGCTTCTGTGAAGACTAGTACTTCTAGACGATGATTAATGCAATCAAGCATAGTAACAGTTTCATAAAATTTTTTGCTTAAACTTCTAATATTCATGCACAATAAAGAAAATTTTGAATCCCTCAAAAAATTCAATTTTTGCAAGAATGTGAATCTTCTAATGTTATGTTAGGTTCATTATTGTCAGCCAAATCAATTATGTTGTAGATATCATCCATTTAATTTATTTTTTAGATAAAAATGACAGTCTCTGAGTAATGATTAAGACAATTGATTCAAGTCATCCACGTGTTTAGTGATTAGAACTCTTGAGGATTGTTCCGGGTTCTTTTTCACACAAATTTTATTATTACGAAACCATACAAATTGAAACATAGCTTCTTTAGCTTTTTGTTTCGTTTTCCAAAGAATGTTTTTTGAATAAGAGGATAAAACTTCACCAATGCATACTTTACATTCCTTCAATTGCTTAATTTTTTTGCGTGCGTTAAGAAATTCAGATTGAGACTTGTCATCTTTGAAATGAATGATCATCTTCTGAGCTCCAGGTTTATTGATAGATTTATTAGGATATTAAGTAATTTTATTGATTCTACCTGGTTCAATCGGAATGTCAAGTTGTTTTATCAATCTTACAAGGGTTTCCACAGATTTTCTCCCATCAAAGTTTCTACCCCAGACGATTCAGCAGAATTATAGCTTATGTTTTGTTGTTCCATTTCAGCTACAGGAATTTCTAAATTTTTAATTTTTAAATCTTTGATAGAATTTGCGTTTTCTAAGTAATCAACATTTTGTTTAATTGCATCATGTTTCCAATATTCATAGTGATTTCATCATATTGTTTACTGATAAATTCAATACTTTTTCTCATATCGGATATCTCCGATTCAAGATTTTTTTCAAAGTACTCGATTCGAGTTCAATTTTGGCAAAAACTTGTTGCTTAACATCGTCCATTTTTTTATCCATGTATTTAACAATTTTTCCAAATTGATCCTCATTAGATGGAGAATCCAATGCTTTTGATCTAGTTTGCACCAGATTCTGATTGCTAGGCATTGTATATAATTATAATAATGTGACTCACAAATTATTATAATTATAATTAAAATTAGGTATTCCCGCGGTTGACATAAACTATGAATCTTTATTACAAAAAATGAGACTCTTATCGTTAAAAGATAGAAGAATACTCAATGATCTTATTTTTTTATTTAAAATAAACAATAACTGGTTTGACTCCCCTGAATTGCTCTCATTAATAAATTACCATGTACCTAGTAGACCGACTCGATTCAAAACACCTTTCCACTGTGACAATACTATGACGAACGCAGAACAAAACTCAACCATAAATCGCTTGCATATTTTAGGCAATGAATATGCTAATATTGATCACGCTGCCGGTAATCTGTCTTCATACAAAAGATGCGTTAAACTAAATTTGTTTGCTAGTACCACGTAAATACATTATGTAAACATAATATGCCTACCAGTACTTCTAAAACTATTAATGCACTTGAAATCATAAGTACTTGTAAAATTTATCATATCGGTTAACATAATCCAGGATTTATTACTTTTTATATTTAAATCATTGTCGGTACCTTGAGAAAGGTATCTTATTGGTACATTTTATTGTTTTATTTCAATCTTTAAATTTTTATTTTTATTTTTACTTTTTCCTAATAAATTATGGTTTGTACTTTAATATTTTATATTTTAAACTATTCACTTTACAATTTACTTTTATACATTATAGTTTTTTTACACTACTTATTACCTTACTTTTTACCTATTTTCTTAAATTTTACTAACATTTATACTGTTATTCTTCATGTTGTTGTACTATTATAAGTATGTCAATTATGTTAATGGCACGTGTTGTGCCGTATATGTGTAAATAAATAAATAAATAAATAAATAAAATGGCAAATTAAAGATGGTCACCCCACAGACTTTATGTTCACTGGTAAACAAAGTGTAATATAGTAGGTACAAATTTATTGTTGTGAATACTAAAAGTAGTAAATAGTGGAATATCACAGAGCAGACGTCTTCACTCAACAACAGTATTGTCGCAAACATGCTTATGGACTTAATTTTTTAGTAGCGTCACTGATTTTGTTTCGTTCCGTGAGCCATTATTTGCAGTAGTTTTTCTGAATATTTTTTCTATTTTAACTACCATATCAATCAAAACAACATTAAGAGAAATTCCCACAACGATTAACTTTGCACTTTTATTTTTATTTCAATACCACTTGTAATTCAGATACAGAGCCAGTGTACTTGCATTGAGAATAAATTTAGAATGAATGGGAAAAAGGTGAGGAAGTGAAAGTTTTGGAAGTGCCTGACTTCAGATTTGGTCAGCAAATACAACTAAAGCCAACTCAAGCAAAGTTTTGATTCGTGGTCTTTCACCAAAGCGATACTGAAATTATTTAAAACTTGTTTTCTTACTACAAATTATTTCAGGGGAAAATTTTTTTTTGATCGGGATAGTTCCTAGCGTAGAAATTTAAACTAAATTTAACCACGTTGGCCAAAAATGTATATTTCTAATTTACTCTATTGAATAAATCTAAAACAAAATTTACTGTAAAAATATAAGATTTGTATGTAGTTAGTTAAATACCCACCTACTTTGTTAAAAAACAATTAATATATTACGTAACATTTTTTTAAATTTTATTTTAAATAAGGAATTCTATAATTTATATAAAGAAATATCACCATCTCAATGACAATCCTGTTTTCAAACTTTCTTTTGTTGATTGTGTTACAATTTGACAGTTTTGGCAGTATTAAAAGTAGTATTCAACACGGCCGACATCTTGAACCGGAACCGGAACGTAACAAACAAATTTACAGATAGAATAAATGCTCAATATTCGAGTAAACACAGGACTTTGCTACGCTTAGTCAACTAAAATGTACTTAATGCAAAATCGAACAAACATATTAAAAATAAACATGTTAAAAGTTTAACTAATAAATAAACATTTGCCCTATATTAATAGTTACTTACCAGTTGTTAACACGTTTATTAGTAGGGCCCTTAAACTTTTAATTTTGAACGATTACACATATGTACCTGTTACCAATAAAAGAATCATAATTTTATGTCAGGATAGCGGTAAGTACCAATTAAATATGAATCCGAAAGTATTGCAAGTAATAAATACAACCCATATCAGATTTTCCGTACGCATCTTCAACGCGGAGGGATTTCAATAAAGCTGGTTATGGCGGAGGCAATCGTTATTAGGGCCATAGAATGCATACAAATTGACGCATTTTTGTATGGCTTATCTATTTTACAGCCTTCGGTGAGATCGCGGACCGCTAAGAGGCTTTTATGACCAGTTTATGTGTTGGGGAACACCTGGGCTTCCGCTCTCAACCGTTTTAAACCAAATCTTACGTGTATCCCATATTACAATATTACGACTGGTATTTTATGTCTCTGATTTTAACTGTGTTAAACAGGGTCGTAAATTTATTGGTGGCGCTGGGAAATAACCCAATTCAAATTGATAGGTTTCCATTATTGGAACGTGATCATCATTTTATTTGTCTTTATTTGTGTAATATCGTGTAAAAGGTAGCGCAAAAGTCACCAACCTGTCGGAAGATAATTTAATTTTACAAATGGCGTCTTGTCATCGTGACTTTGACGTTTGTGAAGCAAAAATAAGCCGAATTTACGTTGACAAACCATGGATTGCTGTACCTTGAAGAACACGGAGTAATTGTGTCAAACTTTCAAAAATCAGGAAATTAAATTAGGACAATTGCGTTACCTATAACATACGGAATGTCCCAAAAGTCAAGTTTATCCCTTGAAGGGCTGATAGACCAACTTATAATTTATAGTAATAAATAATATGACTTTTGTAAGATATCCTTAGTTTGTGAGATTTTGTCACTTTTATGCATTTATTAAAAATTGTCATCTCATATCCGTTTTTCTGTTACAAAATTCCATATTCTACAAGTATAATTGTTATTATGCATCCTTAAATAACCCTGTAATTTATCACAGTTCAAAATGTAAATAACCTTTAAAAAAAACTTTTTTTCCACGAGTTTTTTTTTAATCAGTTAACTTCGACTCATCATATTGTTATAAAGAATGTACATTTATTATGTAGGCAAGACACCCTCAGCATCGCCCTCATGAAAGACCACTATCAGACCACAATCGAAACTTTCGCATTCCTTAAAATGGTCTTATCCGTAGCTCGGTACTTCCTAATCTTCATCTTCCTTTGCTAATCCTCCTTCCCATCATTACTTCCTCAGCCTCACAAAAAATCCTGACAGGGGATGCCATAGTCTCATAGGATCCGGGTAGTTTTTTTTTATACATTAACCCCAGAAAGTGGATAATCATTTCCGTATAATATAAAAAATAATAATAATCATGGCCTATGTCAACTTTGAGGATGCTCTGTGAAGTGTCTTTGTCTTTCTGGGAAGGAAACATGTGTTAGGTGTGGGTAGGAATCTAGAGATAAGTGTGTTCAGGAGTCGGACAAATTGCCAAAAGTACCGAACTACTTGGGTACCTATGGCAGAGGTGTTGGTTATCCAATAAATGGTTCCCGGGGCGGCGGTACGCAAACCCGCCTTTCAAAGTCTGGAGTTGGGACTCTTGTACCCGATTAGTATAGAGCTAGATGTAACGAGTTATGTGTTTCTGAATTCACAACATTGGTAGTACGGTTAACTGAATAGTAAAGAGCCAGATGTAACGAGTTTTGTACTTCTGAATTTACTACATTGGTAGAACAGTTAACCGAATAGTATAGAGCCAGATGCAACGAGTTATCTGTTTCTTAATTCACTTCCATGATATAACGGTTAACCGAATAGTATAGAGCCAGATGCAATGAGTTATGCGCTTCTTAATTCACTTCCTTGATATAACGGTTAACCGAATAGTATAGAGCCAGATGCAACGAGTTATGTGCTTCTTAATTCACTTCCATGATATAACGGTTAACCGAATAGTATAGAGCCAGATGCAATGAGTTATGTGCTTCTTAATTCACTTCCTTGATATAACGGTTAACCGAATAGTATAGAGCCATATGTAACTAGTTATGTGCTTTTGAATTCACTACATTATTTTCGGGATATAAATTAATATTATACCAATTTTTAATTATTGGACGAAATTTACAAATTTTTACTTTATCGTGAAATAAACGAGTTGGGGCCCAATTCATCATGGGGGTCTGGAAGTTTCTTGCAACGCCACTTAGCCTAAGTAAGTATATTAAAACAACTGTCTGTTTCAAGTTATAGCATAATTTTAACCCTTCCTATCCCATGAAAAGCCGAGTTTAGTCTCAAGACTCCCTTACACGTAAATTTATTATTTCAGTCCCATCGCTTCCAGCACGCACGAATTTCAGTAAAATTTCAACAGCCCCAACATTCACCTCCTTCTGGCATTATTTCATTTCGTCACCGCCACATGACGTCACCAATGACGGTCCTTATGACGTCGATAAATTCTGCATAAAATTCAATTTAAATTTCCGCCTCTGCCTTGTGTCTATGGTGCAGCTGTTGCTGGGGATTTATATAGTCCGATAAATCTTGCCATTCCGTTTAAAAACACCTCTACTCGCCTAGAATCAGCCTGGCTCATATTACTGAAACCGATGAACAAAATAATTCCTAGAAGTGTCCCCAGTGATCAGATCCCCGCAGGTATGGTACCGCCCATTTTAAAATATTTTTTTTTTCTGTACGGAAATAAATACCAAATTATTACATTATTACATTACATTAAGTGTTCCCAATATTGTGTCCTTTGCTTAATATTTTAATCTACCTGTACATCATATAAGTTCATTTTAACGCAGCATCACGGAAGCAAAAAAATAAAATATCTTTTTAAATATTTTTTTAAAAAATATTATTGACTAATGAGCAGGTGGGTTGAATCTGATTGCGTTAAGTTATTGTCTATTAGATACAAACTAGTAACTTATATGTTTTTTACAATATATTGTCTGTTAGCTACAGACAATATATTACGAAAATAGATATGAATCACACTTCATATTATTATTACGTTTGATTCATATCTATACCGATTGAATAATCTAGGCCGAAAAAATTGAATATCCATTCAAGAAATAATTTAATTATTTTATGAAATTCACCAAAGGTAAAGAAAAACCGTTATTTGTTTCTGGAAAAAATACGCCCACTACACAAATGTTTCTTTGTTCAAGATTATTTCAGTTTGCACCCAAATCGGCATAAACTACCGATGCACTTCTAGGGATTTGCTTCTCAGTGGGTTGAGCTCTTGCCACCTGTATTTGGAGCGGTTTCTTTTAAAAACGGGTTTCCGGACCGTTAATATGGCATGGGTAGTGGAAAGAAATATGGCATAGTTCAGGTGCACGTGACTTTTAAGTAGAGAAAATGAAACGTTTCATTTTACATTGTATTTTCACGTGAAGATAAAAAGGGAGTAAGTTCGGAGATTTACGATTCGAATATTTTCCAAGTGAATCTTTTTTTCAGACAATTTAACATCTACATAAATTGCATAGGAAAATGAAATTATGTCAGATGTTAAAAGTATATAATATCGAGTTTATGGACTATTAAACGGACAACCAAATAATGTTAGAAATTGGCGAAAAAGCGTTTCACGGTTTGTTTTGTTTTCTGTGATATTTATGGGTTTCAGAAGTGAGCAATGAAGATTTCCTGAATTAGCTACAAAATAATTAGAGTATCTTAAGTTACAAGGAAACAGTGGATCCCCGCAATGCTTAGCTATTGCTAATGTCTTTCTTAGGGGCCTTCGTCTCATTTCACCATTTTTTACGGTATATTACAATGTTACTTTGTTTTTAAAAGTAAAATTGTAATATACCGTACAAAATGGTGGAAGTTCTTATTTTGATGTTTTCTCACACCAAAGTATTACGATGGAACGCGGACAATCATTCTTAACAACAAGAATTGCCCAAAAGTAAAAAAAAACAAGTCAATCACTTTGATTATGTGACATAACCAAATCGTCGTCGTTTCCTTCACATGGCGAGAATTCCAGCAATGAAATTACTCGGCGGAAACGGTGCCAAATATTCACAAAAAAATGTTGCCAGTCAAATTCAAGCTTGTGAATTAATTCCTTCACTTGCCAGGTAAAGTCAGGAAAATAATTATTTTCGAAAATAGGAATTATTTTCGTGACATTGCGCAAAGTATTCCTCAGGCGTCGCCTACTTCTTCTACTATTTAAAAATCTCTAAGCACTCTTCGCACTAATAACAACAAGCTTTATACTTATAACAACAAACTTTCTACGATATCGGTCGACTATTTTTCGAGCACAGGAATACGCAGGCTGAAATTTTATAAAATAAGATTAGAAACCAGTTAGAATTTAACTCAACCATTTGGAATGCATTTTATAATATAAGATTTTATTCTGCCAGAGACCGCCTTCTATGCAGGGAAGTTAAAATTTGTGATTGTGTGTATTTTTGGATAAGAAATCTGAAAGAAAAAAAAGGTGATTTTTTTTTTAGATCTCGTCAATACCGCCACATATCGGGTCCAAAACTATCTTATATTTCTAGCTAGAATCGCTTACATACAAATAAACATGTTCACAAAATTTCATTGAAATAGGTTGGGCGGTTTCGGAGATTAGCGTGTATAAACACAGTGATTTTTAAATATTAAGACGAGATTTAATTTATCGATTCAAACTTTCCGAAGCCGGTGGTATAACCACACTTAAATGTATTTGATGAGAATTGAAAGAGAATAAATAAATTGAAAAAGCAATAAACAAATAAATAAATTGAAAAAGCAATAAACGCTGCACACTATTAAAGATATACATTTATACAGTGAGGAGGATCCTGAAATATGATCTGATTTTCTAAACGATGACAAGTTTCATATCTTCTAGTTTACTGTATAAAAATGTCATACCAATATCTTTGGATCAGTTACAGATGTCTCGTATTAATTTTAAATATTTGTTTAAAAAAACAAGCAGGATTTTGACGAAGACAAATAAAATCAAATTCTGTTTTTTTTTATTAATTGCATCAGAAAAAAATACACAAGTTTCATAAAATTATAAGATATTAGACGTGAAATACAAAATAGGTTTTTTCTTGAATTTGAAAAATTCATCAATTTTCACGTTCTGCGTAAGTCCTATTCAAGTTTTGCTACTCATGGCCACTACTTGACAGTAATGAAATAATAATAGAACTTGAAAAGAACTTTCACAAAACTTGAAAATTCAAAAGATTGTTCAAATTTTCTGAACTAACCTGTCCTTAGTCTTTGCAGGTAAGGGTGGTTCGAATACCAAAGTAAAATAATATTAAATAATAATGTAAATAAAACAAATTAATACAAATTGAATGAATTGATTGTGATATCGATTGAAAGGTGTTAAGTTAAAAGATCCGTTATTGGAATATAACAAATAAAATGGTGCTCGTTTAGTCTTCTCCGCCTTCTTCTTCTTCCTCGAATTCACCCTCCTCTTCGGCACTGGCCTCCTTGTACTGTTGGTATTCTGAAACCAGATCATTCATGTTACTCTCTGCCTCAGTGAACTCCATCTCGTCTATACCTTCCCAGGTGTACCAGTGCAGGAAAGCTTTGCGCCTAAAAATGGTTGTGAATTGCTCCAAATTTTTTTTTTTTAGATTTTTCCTAATGTTTTCTTTTAAAAAATTGTACTGGTCATTGTACTTGTAAACATAAAGGAATGACTAACAGTTTATGTAATTTTCCTTAAATTTTAGATAATACTTAATAACGTTATTTTTTGTTCGGAAAATTAGAAAATGAACTGATTTGTGAAGAAATCCTTATTTCGCCCTCTCCAGTAAAGTTGTATAATACGGAGAAACATGATTAACAGTGTAGTCTGACGATATGATTAACTCATTACATACGTCATAGTCACAACATCTGCCGCGGCAGGGGTTGATTCCGGAAGGGTTAATACTAAAACTTTAGCAAAACTTTAAATATGGTTATAACGGTAAACAATGATGACTCATTTTATGTGGAACTGATACAGATTAGGTTCACAATTAAAAATACAGTCTTCTCCACGTTCCTTTGTCCAATTTATTTGTTGTTTTGACAGCCTTAAAGAAATATCTACAACGAAGGTTCGCTACAAGAACAAAGAAAATTAATCTTACAATGTTAGCTAAACCAGGGGTAGAGCGGTGATTGGCCAGAAAGTCGTGACGTACCTAGAAGCCTATTTTTCACTGGGACATTTGGATTTATTGCAATACAATTGGCGTCAGCTTCTCGGAATGCATTTGCAATGATTTATGTGTTAATGTGGTAGTAATATTATACTAACTATTATATTAAAACTAATGATCGGAACAAAAGGGAAAATCCCAGGAATATTTGCAGTGTTACTTATGCATTGATGATTTAGAATCGAGGTTATTTACTAGCGGCTTGTACATATTACAATTGAATTGAAAAGTCTCATTTAGCAAACTATCGTGATAAGGGAATATGACAGGAAAAGTGTTGAGAATAAAGAATTGTATTTAATCAAAGTGTTGCAAAAAGCAACGTTGTTGGTGAAAGTCCTGAAAGACCACCATTCGGATCGAAGCGTTTCTTGAATTGCCTTTAGCCTTATTTGGTGACAACATGTGAATAGCCTAGTTCTTCCCCACCTTCTCCTTTCCCATTTCCTTCTTCTTCCCAAACCAAAATAGCCCAAATACTTGTAACTACAACTAAAAGGAATAATACAATTTATTTATAATGTAACATATTAATACCGAAATAAATTTCAACATGGAATTCAACAAGTATTTTTTCAATATTAACTCCACAAAGAAGGCCCAGAGGACAAAATAATTTCCCAAGGCCTGTGACGTCTTGAGGGATGCTGTGGAGAAGGTCTTTTTGAGAAGATGAGAATTTGAAAATGAGTTTTGAAGATACCCATATTTTAGGAGGTAGGAAACACGAAAATCTTCCCAAAGCCGAATCGTTGAACCCAAAAACCAGTCGTAGAAACGAACCGTACTCGTGAGAAAAATACCAAACTAAGTTACATGTTGGGCCCGCGTTAGTCATGTTTCCTGACCATGCACAAGTGCTGAAGGGGTAAATGATTACTCGGAGCATCTTTCATTGAAATACCTGTAGAACAAGGACAGCGTTCCCACCTGACGACTGTGCTCTAGAGAATGTAATTCGTTTGTTAAGGCAGGGGAATCTATTATACTGTCACGGTTTTTACGTACTTAAGTACTTTGGGGCTCCAGACCAGAGGTGGCTGCCAAATTCAACGGTGGTTAAAAGTATGTACTTGTGATGTATTTAAAGTATGTAGTGGTATGTACAAACCTACATTAGTGTGAGGAAAGATAAAATTATATTTTATTGTTTCGTGTACCCGGCGTTTGGAGTAAAGTTTTGAGGTTGTAAATTCTAGTGTCGCTTAAAACTGGGTGTAGTTAAGATGGAAGTACATAATATGTACGTATGTATTTTTTTCACTTGATCGCGGCATGTTCCTTCCACATCATTCTTTTCACTCTCCTTTCACTCTTTTCTTCGATCATCACATAAGCCTAATTTTACTGTACTCAAGTATTTGTTTCACTTGGTCGTTTGTCGCCACTTGATCGCCATATTTTCCTGGGGCGTCCCCGAATTTTTCTACCTTTCACTACTGAACACCATATTGTACTATTAAAAAAACTTTGTTTTTTTATCTACTTTAATTCGAATTCGTATATTATTCCAGCGCAGAGTTTTTGTAGATTGACTTTTTACCCCGATTTTTTCAACTATTCACTGATGTATACCACATTTTTACCTACTGTAAAAAACTACATTAGTTGGTCAATAATTCGACTTTTTAAATCATTTCAGTGCCGAGATAATGCGTTAAACCTTCCTCGGGCGTCCCCAACTTTTTCTACCATTACCTACTAATTACTACATTTTTACTGTAAAAATTAATCAAATTTTTACACTCTTATTTGACTCGTATATATAAACGTACGAGGAAATTATTAAGTAAAAAGTTAAAGAGATCATTTCTTTCGGACGCCAACTAGACTTCGAGCCACGTCACGATTTCGCGAGCGGCCCGATGCATTTTTTTCTCCAAAAAGTGCCTGAGAGAGCACGTGATTGAGAGCTAGTGTGGCAAGCGAACATTGCAGCAAACGATAGATTTCCTATTATTGGCGGCTCGTCAACCAATAGCGGAAAGTCCAGCACTGCGATGGGCCAAGCTAGTCAGAATCGATTAATTCTGTTCCTGATTGCAGACGAAACGACAGCTTGCAAAGTGCTCCCGCGTTCGTTATCCAACTTCTCGTTAACATATAAAATTTAATTGTATGTGTTAAACTAATTGTAAATAAACTTGTAAGTGACTATATGCGTTCTTATTTGACCTAATAGCAAACCTCTGCTTCCAATAGAAGTAATATGGATGTGCAATAGATCAATCTGCTTAGGGGAAAATACATTTATTCCCATATGAAGTTTTGCAGTTAGCTATTTATTGATTTTTCTTTTAAATACCACAAAAAACCTACTACCTTCATAAGAAAGCAATAATATCCTTGACTATGGATCCATCTACTTCCATAACATAGTGAGTTTAAATCTGTTGTACGTAGTAGATTCTTTTCCTATCAATCTTTACTCCTGGTGAAAGATCGACATATAATATGAGAAGCCATTAAAAAAAATAAACAGAATTTTTTACAAAAAATGGCGCTGTATAAAAAAGTTATTTACATATTATTATTATTATTTGAATCCAGATCCTTATTAATGAAATATTTTAAATATCTTTGCTAAGCAGCCAGGTTTGAATAGCCTGGAAAGAACATTCTTCTCAACTTCGGTAAATTGTTATTCCAATTTCCCCAAAGCCCTCTTTTTTGATTTCATTTACAACATTTTTTATAAACGGTGATACCACAATTTTAATTCCAATAAATGATTCATTTTAATCAAACAATTGTTTTGGGCTGAATGACATCACAAAAGAAGAGCGTACTTCTGCAAACATACGACAAGACTTTGACACCCCCTATAGAGAATATTGTATAATAAAACTTTCAAGCAATGTTACATTTCTGAATGATGGCATTTCACCAGGGCTCTAGTTCCTGAAAGTGTTTTCCACTGCAAACCAGAGGAATGAAGGCACGTTTTTAAGGAGTTTGTGTGAGGACAATAACCGAATATGCCCCGGAAGAAAGCAGCACACTATAAAGGTAATAAATTTATATAACAAGGGAGATCCTATAACATGGTCTGAATTTCTAAATGATATCTCTAAGTTTACAAATTTTATACCAAGTTAACGGTCGTAAAAGGTCAAACAAAATTATTTGATATAGTCGTAGAATTTCAAAACCATGTTTAAAATAATATAATTTTGATAAACAAAAAAGAACTCAAATACTTTTAAATATTTTGTTTTATTTGCGTCAAAACAAATTCACAAGTTTGGTTAAAACATAAAATAGAAGACATTAAATACTTGGACGGGTTGTTTCATAAAATTCGAACAATTCATCAAATTTTCAACTTCATATCAGAATGGTTCTATGGGTCTGTTGCTTGACAGAATTGAAACAATAAAACTTTCACAGAGCTTAAAAATTAACGTGATCAATTGTTTACATATTGAGAAACAACCCGTACTTTGGCCTCGCGGATGTGGATGGCAATTAATATTTGACTTTCAAACAAAAATAAAATAAAATATTGATGTTAAATAAAGAAAGTTAGTAA
Organism: Hesperophylax consimilis; assembly: GCF_061612785.1. NCBI lineage: Eukaryota > Metazoa > Arthropoda > Insecta > Trichoptera > Limnephilidae > Hesperophylax > Hesperophylax consimilis. Next base: position 18,086,399 of record NC_142840.1, on the reverse strand, counting down.
ATAAAAATAAATCCAATACATACATTGTGATATCGTATTAAAGGAATTAAGTTATTAAAAGATTCATACAAGGAAAATAACTAGTAAAATGGTGCTAGTTTAATCTTCTCCGCCTTCTTCTTCTTCGTCGAATTCACCCTCCTCTTCGGCACTGGCCTCCTGATACTGCTGGTATTCTGAAACCAGATCATTCATGTTACTCTCTGCCTCAGTAAACTCCATCTCGTCCATACCTTCCCCGGTGTACCAATGCAGGAAAGCTTTGCGCCTAAACATGGCTGTGAATTGCTCTGAAACTCTTTTGAAGAGCTCTTGAATTGCGGTGGAATTACCGATGAACGTTGCCGACATCTTCAAACCTCTCGGCGGAATGTCACAAACTGCGGTCTTGCAGTTATTCGGAATCCATTCAACAAAGTATGAAGAATTCTTATTCTGAATGTTGAGCATTTGTTCATCTACTTCTTTCATAGACATCCTGCCGCGGAAAATGGCTGCCACGGTGAGGTAGCGGCCGTGGCGAGGGTCGCAAGCCGCCATCATGTTCTTGGCATCGAACATCTGTTGGGTCAACTCGGGCACTGTCAGCGCGCGGTATTGCTGGCTACCGCGAGAAGTTAAAGGCACAAACCCGGGGATAAAGAAATGCAGTCGGGGGAAGGGAACCATGTTCACAGCCAACTTCCTCAAATCCGCATTCAGCTGTCCAGGGAAACGCAGGCAGGTAGTCACGCCAGACATGGTTGCTGAAACCAGGTGGTTCAAATCTCCGTACGTGGGAGTTGCGAGTTTTAGAGTTCTGAAGCAGATATCGTATAGAGCTTCGTTGTCAATGCAGAAACATTCGTCGGTGTTTTCAACCAGCTGATGAACAGACAGAGTCGCATTGTACGGTTCCACAACAGTGTCCGATACCTTAGGAGACGGGACAATGCTGAAAGTGTTCATAATACGATCGGGGTATTCTTCTCTAATTTTGGAAATAATCAATGTGCCTAGACCGGCACCGGTTCCACCGCCAAGAGAGTGAGTCATTTGAAACCCTTGCAGGCAGTCACAGCCTTCTGCTTCTTTGCGTACGACGTCCAGCACGGAATCAACCAACTCTGCGCCTTCGGTGTAGTGTCCTTTTGCCCAGTTGTTACCTGCTCCGGACTGGCCAAATACAAAGTTATCTGGGCGGAAGACTTGCCCGAACGGTCCTGACCTCACCGAATCCATAGTTCCAGGCTCCAGATCTATTAGAACGGCCCTAGGTACGTATTTTCCGGCGATGGCTTCGTTGTAGTAAACATTGATGCGCTCCAACTGCAAGTCTGAATCTCCGCTGTAGGTGCCCGTTGGTTCAATACCGTGTTCATCAGATATCACCTCCCAAAACTGTTGGCAAAACAAAAACAAAATTAACCGACAATAATTTATTTATCAAAAAGGGCAGATTGCCCGATTTCAGAATATTTTTTTATATCGACGTTCAAAATAAATATGATGAACGCCTGCAAACTATAATGCATATTAGAAATCGTAGACATGAAAGCATGGTTAATGAAAAAGATTCGGTTGAATATTAAAACAGAAGAAAATATTTGGTTTTACCTTTGCCCCAATTTGGTTCCCGCACTGCCCCGCCTGCATATGGACAATTTCACGCATTTTAACTTGTTAAAATTTATGTATACCACAAAATCTTTTAATTTACTACTTTTTTTTTGGAATACAAAGTTTTAATATTTCTTTAAATACGAAGATCAGTGCAATAAGAATAAAGTATTTGGTCTAATCGAGTGCAACCGTTCGAAATAGTTTTTTCTTTGTGAACAAAAGCACCTCTCTATAAAAGGAACTAAGAATAAATTATTTGAATATTATACTACTGTTTTATTTTCAAACATGTTTTAAGTGGGTACCTAAATTCAAATAAAAACCACGAACGCATTATTTACGAGAAAATAAATTATATTATTACATATTGTACATATCTTCTTTCCTATTTTTGTATTTTAATGAATACCTAATATAACAATATCAGCTCTATAGTGTTCATATTAGTTGCTCTTCTAAAACCTTATTTTTTAAACATTTCTATAGTTTAAAAACGATACTAATCAAAGAAGAAATCTATATTTTATATGGCCAAGATCAGTTTTAGTAGGTTACAGCCAAATTTGTAGTAAAAAAATATTTTTCCCTAGAAACCATATAATAAAAGTGTTAATCTTTATTTGAAACATTTGGAAAAATTATGATTTAACCCTTCTTCTTCTAACTAGCTAACTTAATTTCTTCCCCTGATGATTTCGTGTTACCAGAACTTTTACTGATTTTGTTTTTCATAATTGCTTTGCCATTGAGGTCAGTTAGCACATCTCAGCTTAACTCCCCATTGGCACCTTAGAAGCATGAAAACCTGCACCCGTAGGCATTGTTAAACAAACTTCATCCACAAAATTTATTTCTCTCTTTATAACATCTTCCCCAAGTTGGTCTCAAACAAATGGAAGGCATAACTTCCCGAGGGTCCCTCATGCTGCAGGTGTTCTAGTGCTATGTCATCCCTCCCCTTACACATCTCTTTCCCCTGCCACGCCGGAAGGAAATTTTAACGGCATCATCGGATATTAGATTTTTTCAAACATTCCGCTGATGATTTATGTGATTTTGTTTTTATTTCAAAGATAAATGTGGAAATTGCGATTTTTTTTTGAGTTTTTTCTACCATTTGTAGGTGTCACATTAGTCAACGGATTTTAAATTGAGTTTCATATTATTTTCTGCTTTCAGAGAAGAATTTATCAAAAGGAACAGATTTTTTAAGACGGACGGAATGAAAAATATGTATCTTATAATTTCTAAAAAATTTTTTAAAAGTTATACATATGTAAGCATGAAACGACGTTCACTACAAAGGACTGAACAATTTTACAATTATTTCTACGACTGTAAGTGGTCTTAAATATAACGTTACTGGCTTTTCTACACGATTTTTCACCTTTTTTAAATTATCTTCATTTTTTAAATTAAATGAATGTTTCAAATCTCTATAGCTCATGGCAGCATTTGTTTCCGATTTAGAGAGTTACATAAAAATCACAACCTAGCACATTTCATGACGCCAGATATCAGTTTTAAATAGTTGCTTTAAATTTATATGTGTGAATAGTTTGAAATTATTACCAGTAGGTACGGATAAATAAGAATAAAGAGATTCTTGCTAGAGTTAAGTAATGGAATACTGAATCGTAAGACTAAGATGGGACTGCGGGCGAATGTTCCAAACTTATCGTAGTTCAAATCAGTTTGACACTTACCTGCGATATAAATCAGTGTGCATAAAAACATTGAAATTCGTTCTCTTTTAAAAATGGATTTTCCCGCACGTATGTTTCTGCACGATTTACCAGTTCCTCACTAATCTAATTGATCCACACGTGCTGATTCCACATAGATATTGATTAGAATTCAGGTCATTCATCTTGTAATCGTATCCTGACCCGATCAAAGACATCAGTCACACATTAGGGATATTGAAGACCGGACAGATGTTTGCACTTAGCCAGGTAGATCCACCCTACCCCACCTGTCCTCGGTGGTCTGTGCATACATTTAAAGGGATGGATATTGAGGGACCCTCAAATACCGGTCAATAATAAATTGAATGGAGAGCGACGCAACGCGATTATTTTATGTGCTACTAAATAATATTAATAAAAACGTTAAGCGACGTCTAAAGGCTTATTTGAAAAAAGGTGGCAGTGGTAAACACGCTCAAAATAACCCCGGTGAAAGACCACCAAACAAAACGTTGCTTGAAATTGCTTTAATCGTCTTTTTCTGACATTATCTGAATAACCAGGTACTAACCAACCTTTATCTCCTCGTCTACTTCCCCATATGCTCCCTTTAGCCTCATAAGATACCATATTTGCCTATTTCCACTGGCTCCGTGCAGTTCGGACTGTTTGTTGGAACATATATTTTTCATAAATATTGTATGTACTAAAGCTGATGTTGCTACAACCTTCAACTGGGTCTGTATACAAGGTGTAGGGGGGTAAAGCGAACAAACTTCGGAGGCTTAGATTATGGTAGATGTAAAAATTATAAACAACCTTACACAAAAATATTTTTCTATTGAAGTATATTATTTTTTCAATACAAACAATTCAATTACTGTACATGAAAACCTCATTTAATCGTTTAAATCTCGAAAAAATATTTGTCTTTTGTACTTGTAGTACACATTTTTGATTTTTATCATCATATTTTTTATTATTTCATTGTAAAAAATAGACAAAATTAAAAGTAATGAATTCGTCTAAAAATTAGATTAGATGATTTAATATTATGTTCCTAGAATTTTGCAACCATCCCAGGATGGGTGTCTATTGTCTATCATAAAATATTTTAATATAGGCCATACACGTTTATTTTCCAAACGTTCTTAATCTGATATTCAGATTCAAAAACCTGTTGCTTTACTGACCATATATACTTGTATATAAGAGTGATTTCGTATTTTTTTATTATTTTCTTCTTGTAGATTATAATATGTTGTGAACCAATATCGTTATTATATATTATTTCTGTACCATCTGCAATTTTAAACTGTTTTTTATCTTATATATTTAACCACTCAGGCTTCATAAACATGTTTACAATGAAATAAAACAATAGCCGTCTAGCTTCATTAGCTTGTTTTCAAGCAACCGATAGGTTCTCACAAATTTCGTCATAACTACGGATTTCTGCATCTGACAACCCTAAAATAAAAAGCATATTATAAAAAACAGTCAACGCTGTACATCCTTATCTTAAATTGTTCATAGAAACAGATAATACATGCGCATTTCATTGTAAAGCGGAAATAAAACCTTTTTTTTTTTTCAAAGTGACATATTTAAGTAGTTAAGTTACCCCAATGGTTAAGTTAGCATATGAATAGGTTAGTTAGAATGTCATAGCCATTTGTTATTTTGTTAAAGATTTGTATTTTCATTTAGTTCTCCAAACTTTCTAAACAACTCCCGTGTCTCTGTATCATGCAGTATATCATGTTAAGTACACATATATGTAAAAGCTTAACAAGGCGTTTATAATAATAAATAAATATAATATATAAATAAATATCCTTCGCAAGGTTACAGAAAAGAAATTATACATTTTAAGTGTAGAAACACAACCATCACACGTGCTTTGGGTTAGCTGTAACGTGGATAAACACAAAGACACCAATCCATAGTGGTAGCCGGAGATTGCTTTTTAATGCAATGTTTGAAGATATCGGGACGGTTTCAGCACAGGGAATGAGTTGGGATTGATTTTTATAAGGAGTGAAAGGCTTTCGAGTACGTGGGCTATGAGCTATAAGGCTGTGGGTTGCCGCTGTTAAAATGATTTGACGATTTTTATCTTGCGCAAAAACAATGCGAAAGGAAATTCCGCGATGTAAAAAAAAAAGATTTCATTGTTTTTTTTAACATAATGATATTCGCACGTATATAAAAAAGGGAACAGCCTACGACCATACACATTTGTATAATTTACTTTTTTCATTTATTAATGATTTAAAGCCAAGAAAATTATATAAAATAAAAATTGTATTCCCGAAACCAATGTTTCAAAGAAAGCGACGTTAAAAATAAGAATTTCTCGGAAAAAGTATTTTGAATTCATCGAAAAATATTAATATCTTTGCATACGTTTGAGTTAGAAATTCCATAATTTTACACATTGGATTATCCGTTCTTTTTGGTACACTCTGGTTTAGACCACTTGGATTCTGAGCCAGTTAATATAGGTTCGATGATCATCAAGAATGTAGTTATTTATTTCAAAATTTAAAAATATAATTTTTGAGAAAACTTGGTACATGTAATAAAAGTAATTGCTAACTGTATTTTTTTCATATGAAACGCCCTTTTTTGATCTTTCAATATTAACTGACAATACATTTTACAAAAAAAAAACACTGCCAATAATTATATTACCCACTCACAGGCAGCACCTTTATGGGTTCCCTTTTCATACAATTTATAAATATTGATATTGATTGAATCTTATTAATTTTCTAAAAAGTAAGGGAAAAATATTGGAATTAAATAAAAAAAAATCCTGGTAAAAGCAGCTACCTTTCATAGATCAGGTTGGAATGTAGATGTGTATAGCAACGAGAAAAAGCAGACTGTCCAATGCTGGCTCTATTAAAATTTAACCAACATCGGGAATCGCAAAGTACTCAGTGCTCGGTAGAACTGCCCATTGCCCAAACTGGACCGAAGTTTGCATACGATGTTCGGATTGGACTGAAATTTCTGAAAACCCCACATTTATTTCAGTACAAAGTCCCACTAAAGGCTGCACCACTGGTTTGCCGGTGTGTGAGTGGGATTGGTCGTAAAACGAAACGAATGTATTCCAGGGGTGCATTGAGGTGTTCCTTTTAAAACTGCAGTAAGCCGGATTTTATTGGAGAATTTAAACAATGCAAGCTTTTGCAGCGGCGGTTTTACTGCAATTTGAAGGCAGTTAAATAAAGCAAGCTGTGCTTAAATATCATTGAAGGAAATGGGAAAATTTTAAAATAATAATTATAGTGTTGCTGATCAAGTGGACATTAGCTTTACATTCCAGTTTTTAGAGACATTATTACAAATTTCCGTATTTTATGTTTACAAAAGTACTGATTTCATATCTTTCCGTCGCTACATGAACAATCAAAATGCGTCATACTTATAACGTTTGTTTCTTTAAAGATTACATGTATTGAAATTGTGTTACGGTAATTGATTTTTTTTTTGATATTATGATTTGAGATTTTCACGGCCAAAGGTACTATCGTATTATTATTTTGAGGTGTTATGCCGTGTTGCGCTACCTCCTTCTTTAGCCAATGTTTCGGAAAGCGTTACATTGTCCATCATCAAGGTAGATGTGTAATCTGAACCACGATAACTCCTTGCATGATTCACACATATACATTGTCCGTTATATAGTCCTTGAATGTATATCACCAGATTAAGTATGTTATTCACTTGCCATCACGCTATTTCTTCCTGGGGCATCTCAGACGTTTTCTTCTTCTCATGTATTCTTATTCTTCTCAAACATTCTCCTGAGACTTCTTTCTCCGTCTACCCGCTCTACTTATAAATTATTTCAAAACACTATCCCAATTAATGTGTTACTTTAGGAAAAACAATATTAATGAAGTATATATAATATATGTTTGCTACGCATTAAGTACTACTGAGAAAAGGAATATGAAATATGGTAAAAAATAAAAAATAAACTGTATCCAAAACATTTGGCAAGCACATACATACGTATCTTTGTGTATCTCGTGCAAAGTATAGAACATTAATATTCATATTTAATAGTGCCTTATAAATTGACATGCTTAGATATATGTACATTATTAGACAATATAAAACTTTCTATAACAATTTGCAAACGAAAATTATTTGTTTCTTACGACCCTGCAGATGTAAATTTAAAATTACATTTGTGCACGGATTTATATTTTCCTATGTACCTTTTTGGTCCAGCATACCTTTTCTCCCCTCCTCGCAATCATCGCCTGGGGGAGGAGGGGAGAGAGAAAATGTAATTTAAATGGTTAAGAGTACTTAATTTTAACAAACTTACAACTCAAAACAAGAACAAATTGAGTTCCATGGTTGGCTATCGAGGAAATTAAGCAAAATTGAATGATGAAAACAATTTGTTGCAGGAATTGAAATGACTTTTTTTAAAGAGAGCAATCCAAACGTATAAACAATTACATACTTTACAGACTCTGCTGAAATTTTAAAGCTTTTAAGCACTATGACAATCAGACAACTTTACGCTTAATCGGCAATTCTTCAACTCTTCAAATCCAATCTCCATTTTCCCTAACAGTTCCAATCAATAATGATAACTAGATCTTCAACATACTCCCCACGGACAAAGGCATTTTCTATCATTATATATATATATATATTTTTTTTTATTATTTTAATAAAGATCATATGGGTTACATTAATACATACATATTTTGCAAAATATAATATTTAGGTTCATGATATGTTATATATAATATATATATATTCATGCCTACATCATTAATATAACCCACATAGAGTTAACTATAAAACATATAAAGTCAAACATAATGTTTCGGTGTGAATATAAACAAATCTTTTTTAACACCAAATCAAACGTACCACAAAAACATTTCCACTAATTATAATAATTATTATGTGTACTTTATGCTCTCTTTTATAATATTTTATAATTTTCCTTAACATAATATAATAAATTCAAAATAATGCTAAAAAACGTTAACACCTCAGAACAGGTTCTCTTAGTGGAGTGTTCGAGGAACACAATAATACATTATTATTATAAACTAGCGCAGACCCGTGAACAACCGCGGGTTTGTCTGAATTCTCCACAAATCAGTTCCAAGTTAGAAAATGGCGTTGAAATATTTTTTTTAAATTGCTTTCTCCAAATTCTCCAAATAACCATTTCCAATTATGAAAATGTCTCTTCAATTCAATGCAAATTTAATTTCACTGTACCAGATTTCATACATGAAGATTTCAGGTAGGAATAACTAACGCTCCGTACAGATAACCAAAATTAGTTAACTTGTTTCACCATTTAATTAATATGTAATATTAATCATTTAATGGCTTTTTAATAGACCCAACATGATTGTCATCGATGCTAAAGAACTAAATTACTGTTTAAGTAATTGTAAAATCAGATAAGTATCAAAATGCTGCCAGCTTCTTAAAAAAAAATTACGTTGCTTACAGTACCTGCACATCATTCTTACTTTACACAGAACGGTATTATACACTTTCTAAATATTATAATATATTTATGCTATTTCTCTTTAAAACCAATCCTCATGGCAAAATAGGCAATTTTGGACATTATTCTTCCCAAAAGAACTCATATAAATAGACTATGTTTTTAATTCTGTGAATTTCATGTCTCTGAAATAATTATATTCAAATATATTTAAATTTACGTATTTAAAAACCAGGATTACTGTGTACATACAAACTCTTGTCACAAGATCTTCATTACGACATATATTCTACTGGCCTACAACTAAAACGACTTTTGGACTAAGATATAACAAGCAATATTTCTCAATAAATTATTTAATCCTCCCTCTTGCAATAAAAACCAGTATGAAGTATGAAGATATGGATTATGCCTGTGACAGACCACGCTACAAGCGCACTATATTTTCGTGCATTGGCCTATTTCAGCACATCGCTCGCCATGCATTCCTATTTATTTATTTATTATACGCCCATAAGAGATTTTACAAACATTTGATACTATGAACATAACAATTCAGTGAAACAGAAATCAATATTAAATTTTGCATTTAAAATTATACAGAACCCATAAATAAGAATGGTATTATGGTAAACTTAATTCTTATTATTACTGAGGTATGTTATTATAACCTTCTTGTAACTATATTCCGTGCAGTTAAACACATCAACTACTTCTGAGAAAACATTGCCAACTGAATGCAATCTAGGTACAAGCGAGTATCTAAATGACTCAGTGCTGATATTTTTATTGCAGTGTATATTGGTAGTGTATGTGTAATAGGCCAAGCCGTGATGCGTTTAGCGTAATGTGTCGCCTACCTTATGGACACGGGAAGGAAGAATATAGATGCAATGGTGCAACCCAAAGATATTAGAAGAACGAGATATGCTATGTTGGCCGCCGGACCGTAGCCGGAGTACTACCTAATTAGGGTACTTTGAACGGTATCGGGACCTGTACGCACAGAAATCTGTTCTATGTATTAGTGCGGATACCTTAGCGCAAGCGAAGGTGTGCAGTAGTATTGGTGAACAAAACCGGCGACACTCGGCAAAACAATTCCACTCAGTACGAACTGCTCATAGCACATCTCGTTCTTCTAATATCTTTGGTGCAACCTGATTAACGACAACGTTATGTTTTTTTTCTTTTATGTTAAGTTTCCTCTTGTAATATTTTAACATTCTTACATAAACTTACTAAAAGAATTAACATGCTTCCAAAAAAACTTAACCTAACTTAACTTGACCTAATTTATAATTAATGTACAAAACCATGTACAATGTGACCTTAGAACGGGGTACCTCAATTAAGGTCACATTCTTTTCGTATTTGAATTTTTTTTTAATAATATTAATAATAAAATGTCCACAGGTATTATAAGTGATTTAATTTAACAATAATAGATAGAACCAAAGATATTAGAAGAACGAGATGTGCTATGAGCAGTTCATACTGTGCGGAATTGATTTGCCCAGTGTCGCCGGTTTTGTTCACCAATACTACTGCACACCTTCGCTTACGCTAAGGTATCCACACTAATACATAGAACAGATTTCTGTGCGTACACGTCCCGATAGTATTCAAAGTACCCTAATTAGGTAGTACTCCGCATAGCATATCTCGTTCTTCTAATATCTTTGGATAGAACTAAACGTCTATGATATATTATATAATTGAATGTCAAAATTATTGCTAATGAGAAACTAACTTTTGATGGACTCCTTGGTAGACTCCGAATTTGAAATCGCTGAGATGTAATTGATATAATATGTATCTATAAATTGTTAAACATAAACTTTATATTTAATTTCTGTGGTGAAATGAAAAAATATATAAAATAAAGAATTAAGAAATTGCTTTTAACATTATTTAAGTTGTAAGTAACTTCTTTTTTTTTAAATATGATAAAAACAATACTTTTAATAAGATTTTGGTCTAGTTATAGTTTTTTTTTAAGTGTAAGGTATAATACGCTGCTCTCTGAAAACGAATTCAAGAAAAACCCAAGGAGGACCAAATTAATACTGCACGGAGAAAACTTATTAAAAATGTATAAATAAATTATTCGTTTTCCTGTGACAGAATTCCTAACAAAGTATTAGTTAAAAGCGAATGTTTTATGAGGACGGGGGAACACATGTTCATGCAAATAATGATATTGAACAAATTTTACATTATAAATTGTGTATAATTGTAAATTATACATGAATTGAACATTCCATCATGATATTTATTAGGAAAAGAACACTTGTTCTCGATATATTCTGAAATAATATTTTATTAGGAAGTTGGCATACTATCATCTTTTTTAACATGGTCATTTTTCTCAGTGGAGTCCGGTCTTAACATAGTTAGATAATGAAATAGTAGGTATGTATACAAATACGATCTATGAATGTGAACGAAACAAGGATTGTGTTGTAGAATTGTGCGGAGATCTAGCCTTTTGCCTTTGAGGGAAAAGTGAGCACGACTAGTATAATGCTCTTTCGGGAAAAAACCAAAATAGATAGAAAATTTGCTTAAGGCGATGCCATACGTAGTAATGCAAAATCATGTGTTTTTGGTTTGAAAATTTGGTCGCCTAGAAATGTTTCAGATGCTTTAATTAAAATACATTTTGGCCTTTAAAATAATCGAGTATTTCTTATATAAGTCTTTTTATAAGCCCAGAAAAAAATAATGTAAAGGCCTCTGAAAACTGCTTTAAAGTTCAAAATCTCCTACTTACGAACCCATTTTCGGTTATGATTTTATTGTATAATTTGGCAAATTAAGTTATTTATAAAATGATCGAAAAACATTTAAATATTTATGCCTGAACATCCACAAAATAAAATAAAAGGCACTTTTCGGCCATGTTTTTTTCTTGCATAAATCAAAACAGGAGGATGGTGTTAAGCGGAAATTTAAACCTCATCGCCATCTACGTAAGGGTTGTTATTGAAAGCGGCTCAATTTAAAATACTACACGACGTAGTGCATCGCCTTAAAACAGCTTCAGTCGTATTTTAGGGCCAGATCTGAATAAATGATTACTTTCTAATCTACCATTTCCTTATATTCTTCCCTTCCGCCTCACAACACTTGCTTGAGGATGCGATAGTCACATTGATTCTGGATAGTTGGGACAGATATGACTTGTGCAAACTAACATTACGTTCTTTATTTACCAACGATGATGTTCTCATGAACTCTTCAGCGGTAAACGAATAATTACCCCATATAAATAGCTCAATGATTAGCTTGAATTCACATGGCGTGCATTAATCTCATATATTGCAGCAAAATAATATCGCTTTTATGTCCCTTCCTACAAATATTTGAAAAGCGTCACTCGCCAAGCAAAGTCAAATCAAAACATTCCCACCTCACCGGGCAGAACTTGAAAAGCTTATGTTTAAGAATCTGTTAAGGGGGAGGGAACACAAAGTGATTTGTCACCGAGTGGTATGGCGCTGCGGTTAGAATCGCCGACTGCACTCTCCGGCCGCTTTAAAGTGCCGTTCCGTGTTTATGTCAATTGATCGGACAGTATTGTAAGTCCCGGGGATTATTTCAATCCTCCGGTCGCATTCAAATTCTAATATTGTAAATATTTACCGGGGCCTGTCTGTCAAGATATTACAGTATTACACTCGGCATTGCAAGCACGCTCTTGAATATTGCATTTTCGTGTAGTGTATAACAGATGTATTACCATTATGCATACGTAAGCAGGCAATTTATGTTTGATGATATTCGTAAGCGTGACTTTCAAAATATTGAAAACTGAATATATGTAGACGGGTAGATACTACGCTAATGCATCGTGCATCATTTCCATGGCACCGAACTCAATTAAAAGGTTTGTTTAATCTTTTAGATTTCTTTGTTTTTAGGGTGATTGGTGACAGAACAATACCCAATTTTCTTTCATGCGTTATAAATCAAATAAAAAAATATTGAACCTGAAAAACTCTGACTCGTTATTACTTATCGTTAAGAATGATCGTGTTACTACACTCCTAAATTGAGGAGGCCATATTATCTGCAAATGGTTCTCTATAGTAAGGGCATTTAACATACAAAATAAACTTAATAATTAATTATAATAAAAATATTTTATTTATAGAGACGACTATTGGGGTTTTATTTAGATGCCCACGCCTACACAGATTTAAATATCATCATAAAGAATGTAAATGTATGATCAAGTAATAATAATCTTATAATCATAATAAAAATAACATGAAAACAAACTGTAGTGTTTATTTGCTCTAGAAAGCAACGTTATTATGTAAACAACAATTTATTACGGATAAGATTATAAATAAGAGGTAACTTTAAGTATAAAAATGTTACATGTGAAGTTTTAGTATTTTGTGATAAGCGTTAAAAGAAAGTTGCTAAAACTGTCTGTAAGTGACATTGAAAGTGTCGATGGTCAATGCAGAATCATTAAGCAGTTGAGTCGCACAGTTGATTGTTGCATTCTAATAGGCGGAAGTCACTTTCGGAGCATAAAAAAGTGCTTGTGATCTTCCACGAGTAGGTACATATTAGTTAACCACTTTCAACATGAGTTCCCGCGATAAACTAAAAAATGTTTACATAAAAATATTTTTCGGCGGGGTCTAAGGTGTCGAAAACAAGCATTCCTTTTAAGAACAAGGGTGGATATAGGTATGGATAGTATGAATATATATTTTTTATGTGACACCTCACAAAAGCGCCCCAGTCTGTACAGTTAAAAGGCAGGGGAGCTAAGTTGAACCCGGTTGGGCAAGGTTGTGAGGCAGGTTAAGGTAGGGGCAGTAGGAAAGGATTTATTTATTTAGGCCCGGATTACATGAAGGAAAAAAAAACAGATGCCGGTAACTCATTCCACATACGAAGCGTCTTACGTAAATCGAGTTGAAGAAACAGCCTGTTCTCATGAAGACAACATCAACTGTGAACGGGAGTTCCGCTCGTAAACGTCGGGTTTCACGCACGTGCACCGGTGCACCGGGGATCAATGCTGGTAGCTCCTTAGAGCAGGCTCCATTAGAACACCTGTAGAATAGACTCAGCATGCCCATATTGTGGCTGTGTGCAATCGGTCTATTAACAATGGATTGTCAATCAGACGGACTGCCCTCCTTTGCACACACTGAGGTAGGTTTATCAAGTATTATGGGGCTCCAGCCCAGAGGTGGCTCCTAAATTCAATTGATTGGCTTTCTTGAGATTTGTATGGGGTTAGCAACTGGTTATTAGGTGAAGAATCAGCTAACCCTATACAAGAAGCCCAGTGTTTTGGAAGTAAGATTTACTGGGCTTTTATATTATAGTCCACCAGACAGTCATCCTTCATTTGAAGGTAACGAATAAACCTCTTTTGTACTTTTTCTATTTCCAGGATATGATTTGGTTCAGAAGGGGCTTAAATATATTCCAGGATATTCCTAGACTGCGAACAAGTGCTTCTACAAGTTCTCCGTGTTGCTATTCCATTAGTAAATGATTTCGCATTACAAAGAAAAAATCAAAGCATTTTGCTGGCGTTGAAGACAATGTCAGATAATATGTGGGATTTGAAAGAAAAATGTCTCGAAAGTCGTTTTTCCGTATTAATTTACGTTGATTAATATGTTAAAGCAACAGGATTGTATGTCTGGATCTTTTAATTATAACGACACTGCATTTCTGAATGCAGTTTCGTTATGGAAGTTCAGTTGTCGTTTTATAAAGTTCTTCACTTCCCACAATTTGACAAAAAAATGAAGATAGAATCGATGTGACTTTTAACAAATACCCTATAATATTAGTAATATTTCCAACTTCTGACGTTTCCCGTACATTATGATGGCAACGTGCCATACAAGCGTCTCCTAGTGACATGAGTTGTGCACCTTGGTTTTCTCTCATACATTTTAATGAATTTCATGTGAAATTACATTAATAAATTACTGTTTTTGTTGCTTCTATTTACTCTGTTTTTGATGGCTTATAATTGTTATAAAATATTTATATGATTGTGACAAAATTTCTACATATTTAACACGAAATGGCTTCTTCGTCAGTTTTCTCTTTCCCATCTCCTCCCCCTCCCACCCCTCAGCTTCAAACGTACCCCTTATTTAGGGATGTCATAGTCTCCGTGGCTCCATACAGTTGGGAATACTTGGAACTTTCTGTGGCACTTACAAAACAAACGTTGCTTTATCTGCATTTTCTTCACAATCTTGCTATCATAAGAAAAGAATTGTAAATAACAAATTCATAATCTACCAAGCGAAATCAGTGCTTTTCCCCAATTTACTGCCAAAGAAAGGTTATTTTTTGCTAAATGATACACATTCACTGAACGTTAAATTCACAAATTCATCATTCTTCATACAACACCTTTCTAAAAAAACAACAAACGTCGTGTTTTTCCGCTCTTTGATTCGAACAAAATGCCTATTGTGGAATAAAACTCCCGCAATCTAAATATTAATTAAGGAAGTTAGCCTAAATAATAAAGTTTGACGCAGAGTAGCGGCGAACGATTGGGTCTTTGTGCATTAGTTATTAATGGTGATATTTCCCTGAAAAGTGGAAACTCGTATCGAAGAAAGAGCACAATCGCTTCTATAGTAATAAGGCAATCGATTCGTTTAGAAAGCATTCCTTTCAAATGAAATAATACTATTATGCGAATATAGGGAGAAGTCTTTTCTGGCCGAACGAGTTCTAATTATTCTTCCCGCGAATAAATGGCCTAGGATCTTTTGTTCTGCGGAAGGGTTGCCAAGGGAATCCTAGTTCCCCCTCCTATAAGGCGCCATAGAATCCCAGATATCTCCTCTCCAGCATAATTATTGCGTAAATCAATCAATTGCAGATTGCAGATAACAATATTATAAATGAACGGGGAATTATTTGTAGACAAAAACGCGCACCGGTTCCATACATTTATCGAGAGGACTTGCTGTAGGGCTAACTTTGTTCGTTCCAAGTTAGACTCTTTCATAAAACCGTTTTTGTCCAAATTGGTCCATTATTGAACAGAAATATTTTACTTACTACGAGTTGTTTCAGAGAATTTAAACAATTTCTCAAATTTCAAAGCTAATTTTTAAATTCTGTGAAAAAAAATTCATGTGCTGTTATTTTATCAGTTCTGTTAAGAAACTAGCCTATAATGATATAATAACAGAACTTGAATACGACTTTCACAGAACCCGAAAATGACCTTTATAATTTGACGAATTGTTCTAATTCTGTGAAACGATGGTCTGTTTGTTGGTGTTTACATTATTTACCAAACGTCATCAAACTTAATAATTTTTTTTTAATTTTTTTATTCAAGTTTTTCATTGTTCTACCTAATTACACATACACATCCACACATTGTAGACATCTACGTAAAAATTAAAAAAAAAGCATGTTATGCAGACTTATTGTGAAGAGTTAGTTCATCCAGAGAACCCTGTCCCTGTACGACCAATCAATTTTTGGGAGGTTCAGTTTTAATAAATCGGCAGGTACGGATATCCAGGAAAAATATGGAAAAAGGTAGATCTGTAATGTTTGTTTAAAGCCAGTTATGCTAAAAATGTTTTGATTAATCTTAAAAAGCTTGTTGAGTTGTCTACTCGATATGAATTTTAAGGATCTAAGTATTACTTCACGTATATTAACTCTAACAACTACTAAAGCGTTACAATATGTATAGCCTGTGGGAAATAAAATATTGACTCCCGTGCTTTTGCAGCGTTTTATCGATGTTTGATTCGGGTACTGCAACCACAACTTCAACTTTCCCTGGAATCATCGTGTCGTTGATTTCAAGGATAAGTACACAACCAGAGCGCTTAACAACTCCGAAGTTTATAAAAAAGGGTTTTTGCGATGTTCGTTTTGTCTTTTGCTATACTACACTATGCGTAAAATAGTCAATAGACTTTTATAATTAATTATAAATGATTTAAAAGAAGCATCGGACAACCGTTCACACTCTTTTGTAGTTCTTTCATCTCGTTCTCTTTCATACTAGTGCAAAGTTGTTACACTTTTTTTCGGATGGCTTTGCGAACTAAGAAAATAGTTTTAAGAAATTAATTTGCGTTGTTATTATTTCTAACCTATAAATAAACTAGCAATACAGCCTCTGCACACACAATAGATTTCTACAACTACTTAACAGCCCAGTGCGAATGTTAAGCGATAACGCCGTTGACCACACACGAGTGAGATTAGCTCTTGTGGAGCGCTGATTCCCCCAGATCCTCGCCAATCCTGTTAATCCTTTCCTTGATCGATCGCTTCCTCTCGCGCTGATCAATCCTGTTGCCACGCATTAGCGACAACTACTACACGTATCTATAATGTGCTTGGTGGGGTTCGAACGTATCACATTTTGCAACTGAATTATTCAAACCTTAAATCATTCTGTAAGCCGCTGTTATATTTGATAAACACATCGATCTATATAGAATGGAATGTGCCTAGTTTGGTTGTCTTAGATCATAAAGTTAACGAAAAATTTTAGAAGGAGAATAAACACGTATGCGCACTTTAAATATTTAACAAAGGTTTCCAAAAAACGTTTAGTTTTCTGATTATCACACAATATTCTAAATTTTATCTCGAAGTTTCATTGTCCACGCTATCATTTTACGATATGATTGAGTTCATCAATTTAAGCATACATTTTTAAACCGTGACTTGATTCGTTTAGAATTTCCACCGGTATTGAAAAACGTACAAAAAAGCAAAATAATTACATTAGATTAAAACAAATCAAACATTTTCTAATTATTAGATTCCACTAAGTATGTGTTAGATAAAGCAACCACAGATAAGCACAGTGGCGGTTTGTGCAATAAAGCAGGGTAGGCTATGTCTCCTCTAAAATAAAAGAAACATTGAGAAAAAGTTACACTTATCCATTCATTTACAATGTAGTATAAGAAAGCCTTAGTTACTTAATTTTAAATATTACCAATTTACAGATTATAAAAGCCTAAATAAAGCTACTTCAATTTAAGCATTACACCTTTAATTTTTAGAATTTCCCTAGGACTGGTTGTCTTTATAATATTATTTGTAACCCATCTTATATCAGTACGCGAATTCCCGTTCGCTGAGCTACTAACTATTAAACACAATTCAGTAGCTAGTCCGGAGGCAGCCGCAAGGCCCGCTCGGTGAACCGGTACTATTTTTAATGTACAGTTAACGGTCGATCTTTTTGTTTTTCGAGTAACTAACTTATTAATATTTAATTTACATTAGGTAGGTATTATTATAGTTTGCGCCGGTAGTTAAATTGATAGTAATTACTAGTTTAATTCATATACTTATCATAGATTGACGTTAGACTTAGGTTATTAATTTATTTGTGTTATAATTTAATCCAGATTATTGTGATAGTTTGACATAATACTTATTCGATTATACTTTTGCGGAGGTGAATATTTGAAAAGATAAAATGCAAGACTGCGTTCGAGAAGCCAAGAGAAATATTAGGTATTTAATATTGTGATCACCGAGTATTTTTTACGTTGATTTGGTCTTCCATTATTAAGGTTTGTTGGTACCTATGTAGGTATACATACGTAATACTAAAAACGTATATTTGTTCCCCCATAGTTTTCTATCTCACAAACCGCTACTGAAAACAGAACAACAAAAAAACACTTATAAATGTATATAATGTAAAAAATATCCATCCCCAAGGCTTTGAATTTTGCTTACACTTCTAATAAAAAACACAAATCTGACTGAAATATGTATTAAACAGATTTTTGCTTTGCGTTGTTTTCAATATCGATACATCAAAAAGTAACCGCGTGGCGGCCACAAGGGGTTTGTGCAGGGCCCAGATTTCGGGGGGGGCAAATATTATTGGAATTGATCTGTTTATGTTTGTTACACCGAGGTTATTGGATTCCTCGCGTCTGCCGAGCCAGGAATGCCAATAGTTTGTAGGTAAATAAATAAATATATTGCTGGAAAATGCACCCACGCACTGCGAGGCACTCCGCACTCAGCCCAGTCTCAAAGGTATTCTTTCTCTTGCACGAAATTGAAAATTCTTTCATGTTGCAAGATGGCGGCGACCCTTAGGGTGTATTAATTTTAAAGAATTACAAATATGTTGCGATATTGTTTTGAAGAGCTTTAATAGGATTGTAATAATGCCTGTAGACTTTATAAGTATTTCTTTACAAAAGCCGTTTCAGAATATTATTCTCGAAAACAAAACAATTAATATTTATGATTCATGTCTGCTGGCTGCAATAATATTATTCTCCGCTACAAAATAACTCCCAGATGGAATTACACATTTTATCCAAGAACTGTAATCATTTTTTTTTAAATTCAGTAACGTTTCGTGGTGACCTCCGTGGCTGAGTGGTCAGTTCCTTGGTTCTAAACTAACCAACTAACTAACCAACACCATCCATTTTTCCGCAAGGGTAGGCAGAGAGGACGGACCGCCAAATAACTCGGTCTTGGCACACCCTCCTTGCTTTATTCACATTCATAAATCGTCTCATATATACTCTTCTCTTATTCTTCTGACTCTTAACATGGCTTGACTGAAATATCTTGTTCACTTGATCGTGCCATGTCTTCCTCGGGGGTCGCCAACTTCTTCTACCATTAGCGCCCTATCTTAATCTTACTCATTACACTTACATCAACCTTGCTTTCATTGCAAATCTCCATATTTCTCACAAGGTTTTACCGCACCTATGCCTCAAGGATCTCATTTTTACAGCATTCAATCTGCTTTCGTCCTTCCTCTGCCTGTTCCATGCCTCTCAATACACTCCATTGTAGATTGCTGGCTTCGCAGTTTTAAACAATTTTTTATTATCGCTAACCATCTCCATTAAAAGAGTTTCCTATATTTACCCTTCTTTCAATATCTCTTTCCCTGGTTCTGGGACCGGTAAAAAACGAATTCAGTTCCCTTGTCCATTTAAATATTTTTTGTTATATTTTGCATCTAGTTCTAACCAAGACAATCTTCTTAGCAACGCTCAATATTATATCGTCAGTTAGGTACTTTATCTATATACAAGGGTATAGATTTAATATGCTGGTTACATACTCGTATAAGGTCGTTTGGGTATTAATGATTGGTTGATAAAATATACAAATATATCGGTGGCTACCTACACACCCAGGAAATTTTATATCGTGGTTAAATCAAAAGAACTATTTATTTTTTTAAGACTTTAAATCAGTTGACTATCAGTTTTTCCATATACTAACTAACAAAATTGGACTAAACGTATTTGGTATTTAATTATTTGTGCCAAAATTAGAACTGGACCATGCAGTTAATCCTACCAAAACATATGTCCCTAAATAGTTAAGCCTTTGGTAATTTGTGTTTGTATTCGGTGTCGCACAGCTTATGGAGTGTTGTAGTAAACATGTATGTTATTTTAACAACCACAGTGCGTTAAGGTTGAATTTTCACGGAAAATTATTGTTCGGCATCAGAAGTATAGACTCATTATAATTATGTTGTTTTGCTGACGCAACATGTAATATAATTAAGCCCCTCTCCGGAATAATTTTGCAACCAACAAAACTATTTATGAAATAATGTTGGGTATGTTATTATGCATATTTCAAGGTAGGGTCAGTGGTAATGAACACAAATTTAGGCTTGTGGCAGCATTTCAAAGATTTTGGTTTGCTGAAGAATGGTGTACGTGCTTTCTCTCAAAGTCACGGAGCGTGGTTTAATTCATAGGAATAAAGGGAGAAAACTGACATCTTATGTTTTAAACTGGAAAGACATCAAGACCATGAAGCTGACGGAGGAAAGTCGCACATGTCCGGAAAAAATATTATTTAGCCTGCTTTTAACCAGTCGAGACATTTTAGTGGAATAATGTTTAAAGTTGAACTCACGAAAATATCTTGAACGTACCTAAATCGTTTGATTTATTCATATTGTTATTTGCTCCTTTGCTCAAATACCTAAACGACATGTTAACATTTATTTTTATGAGCGTTCTTCAATGACATTTTATTTTCTTTTAGGCTCTTTTAAGTAAAGCAAAGTAAAAAAAAACATTACAGGTTTATTGCATTATATATAGTTTTATTGTCTAATTCAGCGTCAATTCTTGTCATAAATTCTAATTTCACCACTTTTTTATTTAAAACAGTCAAGAATTGTACATGTATTGTATTTAATATATAAATTTTAATAAAACACCACTGGTTTCATTTTTTTTAAATTATGTTAATGCTAGAATATTGTAGTATACAACGTTATTCCGGGCAAGGATTCAAACATTACAAAGAAACTACATGATTTTTAAATAAATTATTTCAATATCAAAATTTAACTACTAGCCATGAAACTAGAAGATAATCTGTCGATAATTTAGTACCTATTTCTTTAGATCTATGTAATGGCTTTATATTCAAATACTTTGATTCTTACAAGTTATAAACCATTCAGCACGCAGTTTCCACATAAGGGGAAGTAGAAAAGTTGGAATTCTTCGCAACTTCGAGACTCCTTGCTTCGTACGCTTTTATACTCGTATTATAAATATTTTTTTTATTTCGAAAATGATACAACCGGACCCCATTTTGATCCACTTAAGTTTCCCTTGTACACTTTAAGTTTTTAAGCTTGTTAAAAATAAATTTTTTTTTCCAAGATAAAAAATTTGCAGAGCCAAAACGGTAATTATATGAAATTCCCTCGATGAGAAAATTGTAAAGTATACTCCGAAAAACATAAAAAAACAAATTTTGTTATTTAACGGACCATAAGTATGAAAAACACAGTGTTTCTTTAAATGCTGCTTTAGAAATTTGTAGAGATATTTTTTCCCTATTTTAAATACGTCGTGCTTTATTTCTAACATCCCTATTTACATCTTCTTTTTCTTTTCTAACGTTTACTACGGATCTTTAATTGTTTTTTTTTATTCAGGGGCTAATCCGACTTCTTATTTCATCCACTTGCGCATAACGTACGTTTTAACAATCTTTCTACTTCCATTCTATTTTGATATTTGAAACATGTAAGCCACTTTACCTCAATTATAATATATAAACTACACTTGCCACTTTTTTTACCAAATAGATAAAACGTATTTTATTTTAAGAGATTATAATTAAAAATACAATTAGTCAATGATTGTACTCAATAAAATGTATAATATCTTTTATTGCATTATTTGGTGTTTTAAAAACCACTAAAAACGAATCGTTTCAGTTCAGTTATCCGGAACGGAAAGATTAATTGGAAATGTTCAACTGAACATCACAATGAAGCTTTAATGACGAACTCATTTCCGGAATACAATGTGGAACTTTACATTTTTCACAATATAGAAAAAGCTTTGTTGGATTACAAATGGAAAACGCACTGCGCCTAATTGTTTTTTTCAACTTGAGAATCTAAATTAAATAATTACGCTCGAGAGGATAAAAATATCCCTTTGATTCACTCAAAGAATTCAACAATGATTGCTAAAGGAAGCATAAAAAAAGGTTTCTAAGCTTTAGCTTTACAGATTGTTGCACAAATTTTAAACTTCTCTCATTCTCTTGTAAATTTATCAACTTTTACTCTGAATTAAGAACAGTAGTTATTGAAAACAAGCTATATGGTAGGTATACATAATTAGATGAAATTGAACAAACTCTTAGATTTTTCCACCTCCCCTCAAGCTAATTTGTTCAGTTTTGCCAACAAACAGCTTTTATAGTGTACTCAATTGGTTTACTTTTGGGAATATGAGCTGTTCCCAAAAGTAAACCAAGTATACTCAATTGGTTTACTTTTGGGAACAGCTCATATGGTCTCATGGAAATCGTTGTGTCTCCTTTGCTATCATTGTGAGAAATATGATCTAAATGGCGTTAGAAAGAAAAAAAACATCACGTTTTATATTAAAATCTAGAAATTAACTACAGAATAATTAAAGTGTACACCTGAATGAAACCAAACGTTTAAACCACAATTTGAAAAAAAAATTATTAAATATTTTATTTTCATATGACGACAAAACAGTGAGGTCAGAGTTCAGGTCATAAATTGTCCGTCTAATAAAAGTTTTTTTTTCGATATCAGTAATTTTAATTGGGAGCCATTTTCAAAAATTTATATGTTTTCACACAAAAATTTTATATTATATTAATGATATGTTAACTATAGTAATAAAATTATCACCTTCATTTTCAGTTGGAATATATGAAGAAATATTGAACTTATTCGGATTTCATTGCAAAGCGGAAATGCACTAAATTTCTATGACTTTTTGACAGCGTCTTTAAGAAATATAATGGTCAATATGCCAGAGGCCTGAGGGCAATGTAGTTGTAACTAATACGGATCTTTTAAATTTGGGAATAAAACCGTATATCTTCGTTTTGGCAGCAAATCAAAAATGCCACTTTTTAAATAGATATTTAAAATATATTCATCAACATATAAATAAAAGAAAAATAGCTTTATTATCGTATATGTTTTCGAAAATGAAGAAGGAAATATTGAAATTACCCTATTAATACGTAAAATAACCAAAAATATACTGGACACATTGTACTAACGAGTTCAATCAATATCTCTCAAAGATGGCGTCTTTCGGATTCCTTGCGACTTTAGTTCCGATAATGAAGCGGTTAATATGAGCCGGCAGAGTGGTATGACGTTAATCGTCATCCATTAGTCCTTCATCAGGACACAGCAGGTGCGGGCGCCAGCAGTCCTGGAGGGAATTATTGGAAAGGGCGTTCTCCTATTTGCAGGGTTTTATTGGCCTTGGTGCCTATTTATATTTGTGATAAAAAGGTCTATTTATGGTTATCACAGAATCCTCTGCGGAGGTAATCAGTGGAAATTGGATACTCAATCCAGACGAAAATGAAGAATTTTTATTTTATCATATTTCTAGCGATGTGGACTAATTTATTAGCCCGAATACGCTACAATCTATCAACTCAGTTACCTACTTTAAATAAAATGTTTGCTTTATTGGCTTTTATTTTATTCAGAAAAGAGACAGCGCGCAGCGTTTTGATAAAATATTTAAAAAACGAATTAAGAAACGAATAATTATTTAATTTTTTAATACATACTACTATTTCTGAATTTAGTTTATTTAACTATAAAACTATATGGGGTTGTATAGTATGTGTGTTTCTGTATGAAATAACTGTCGTTTTATATTATTGTGATCGATCCAATATACATTACATAGGCTTTGTTGTCAATTGATCAATTTCCAAACAGGATTCAAAACGTCATTCGAGCGACAGGCCCAATCCGCACTACACCCAACTTGTCACAACGACTCTACCATACAGCGGCATAATCATATCTTCAGTCGCCTAACTGGGGAGGATTCCATGGGGTTCCGTGGGGTTCCGTGGGGTTCCATGGCTTCATCCCTATCCGCCCATAACCTCCATATCCCGCTGTGGTCCATACTGCATTGAGTGTTATTGTTTGCTCGCATGGTGGAAGGCTTACTGAGGGGGTGGGGAGAAGGGGTGGCAGGATTCAGCCCTTATTGTGTGTCGTACTGAATTGCCTTTGATAAATGGATAAGTTTTTAACATTCACGACAGACAGTGGGCGGATTACGCATTGAACGTCATTTATCATATAAAACTGGATATGTCATTTAGTTGTGTTTCTGATCTACAATGCACACAGCGGAGATTGTATGGTTTCCTTTTGTGAGAGATAAAATCAGATTTGTTTTATGTGGAGAAAATTATTTAGGGACATATTTTACATATTGCATTATAATTCGCAGGAAACTAATCAATATGGTTAATGAACATCTTCCGCAGAAAATAACTTAGCTCCTTGCTTTCGGAATCAGAAGTCATGAATTCAAAACCCGGCGTGGAAAATTAAATTTTGTAAGGTTTTGTTACCCTTTTATATCTTCAATAAATGCACGTACTTATAGATAACATGAAAAATTCAACTATTCCATCTCCTTTCCAAAATCCGTATTTCCCAAATTCTTAAGAAGAACTTTTGCGCGGCATGTTCCACACAAAAATAATATGAAGAAAATATTAATTTACACTCAACCAAACTGAATAATTATACTTTAATCATAATGATTAGCAAATATCTAGTACGGATATTTGCTACCCGGTTAATAAAGAATTCCATTATTATCGGATTTTATTTTTTCTCTTAAGCCACCCAACACTCGGTAATGGATCGCTCCAGTAGATCATGGAATATATCATTAACCCTCTAAGTGTTAAAATAATTTTACCAAGTCACAACGACATGCTGAAAATTTCGGAATGCTTCCGAGGTATCTAAAATATGCTTTATATTGCTTATTTTTAAAGTTGTCATTAAAAGAAATACCATTTTAGAAATTGGATAAATTTTTCTTTACAATATTTGTATTCGAAATAAAAATTTATATTTACAAAAACATGTTTTTAATATCAAATATGGAAATGTATACAAAAAAACTTACCGAGACAAGTTACAAGTCAATATTTATAGAACACATTCATTTTGTGTGGGAAATTAGTAAGAAAACCGTCACTTCACTTTTTATACATACATATATACATAGGAATGACAACGGGAACAGAATACTTGAAATATGTTTAGAGTGGAACCTGTTTGTGTCGAATACTTCCTTCGATCATAAAGGTATCCACCAATATACGTGGGAAAGAGGAAATGAGAGGTCAATTATTGATTTTGTAGTAATTGACTCTAGGTTGAGAGCTGTTACCGAGGACACAAGAGTTTTCAGAGGGGCTGAGGTCGAAACTGACCACTTTCTTGTAGTGTCAAGAGTAAACCTCTTTCGCGGTTGGCGCTCTAAAGTGAAAACGGTACTAACTGTTTGAATGCGAAGGAAATGGATGGTCTAAGCATAGACGAAACATGGAATCACATAAAAGTGTGTCTTTGTGAATCTGCTAGGGAGGTTTGTGGAATAAGTACGCAAGGTAGGAAGAAAGGTGATGCATGGTGGGATGATGAGATTAAAGCACTGGTCTCAGAGAAAAAGAAAGCATGGTTATGTCTGATTGCGGCTGGCAGTGCTTCCAGCGAAGAGAAGTATCGAGCAAAAGAAGTATATAAGGGATGTAAGAAAAAAGTAAGAGTTGGAGTGAAAGAACGAAAGAAACGCCTGGAAGAGGAAGAAGGAATGAAAATGACAAACCATTTCCAAGAAAACATTAAGTTGTTTTGGAAAGAAGTCAAAAGGTCCCGGAGTGGCCCAGAAAACGGAAGCATGAAAGTGATATAATCAAAAGATGGAAAAATGTTGACGAATGAGGAAAAAATAAAAGAGAGATGGATGAATTATTTCGAGGAAGTCTTCGAAAGCGAAGTGAGTGACAGTGATTCCATCGGCGAATCAGATATGAATGACGATGGAGTAAATGTAACCGAAATTAGCATGGATGAGATAGAAAGTTCGATTAAATGTATGAAGAATGGTAAGGCTGTCGGGTTTGACAATATTGCTGCTGAATATTTTAAAAGAGGTAGCCGTACAATTCTCACATGGTTGTGCAATCTTTTTAACCAATATTTAAAGGAAGGTTATACGCCTTTAGATTGGAGAAGGGCTGTGATCATGCCATTATACAAAGGTAAAGGGTCACGTATGGAATGTGGGAATCATAGAGCTATTAGCCTGCTAAGTTCAGTTGGCAAGCGGTATGGTAGAATTTTGATTTAAAGAGTAAGAAAGGAAACAAAAGATAAAATATGGGATGTGCAAGGTGCTTTTATGAGTGGAAGGGGGTGCATGGACCAGATCTTCTCATTGCGTATGCTCACTGAAAAGTTTCTGGCAAAAAAACAGAAACTTTTCTGTGCCTTTGTAGATCTACAAAAAGCATACGACCGAGTCGACAGGAAAAAGCTATGGAAGGTGTTGTCCAAGTATGGAGTGAATACAAATCTGACTCAGGCAATTGCGTCTCTGTATGAGGGAAGCATTGCATGTGTTAGGGTGAACGGTGATTTTACGGGGTGGTTAAATATCACAAAAGGTGTTAAACAAGGCTGCGTAATGTCACCGTGGTTATTCAATCTATACATGGATAATTGGATGCAAGAATTGAAAGAGGTGGGATTGGGTGCGAATTTGAATAATTTGAAAGTATGTTGCCTGTTGTATGCTGATGATGCGGTGCTGATTGCTAATAGTATAGAAGATCTACAGTCTCTCGTGTCTAGGATGAACGAAGTATGCATGAAGAATGAGTTAATGATGAATGTAAGTAAGTCTAAAGAGATGGTGTTTGAAAGAGAGAGTACGAAAACAGTGTGCAATATAATTGTGAATGAGGAATACTTGGAGCAGGTGGATGAGTTTGTGCATTTAGGAAGTATGTTTACGAGAGATGGGAAGGCTGACAGAGATATTGAAAGAAGGGTAAATGCAGGTAATTCCGTTAATGGAGGACTGAACGCCGTTGGCGCTAACAAAAAATTGTCCAAAGAAGCGAAGTAAGCAGTCCACAACGGAGTGCTGGTACCTACCTTGATGTATGGAAGTGAGGCATGGAACTGGCAAAGAAAGGATGAAAGTAGATTGAATGCTGTTGAAATTAGATCCCTGAGGCGTATGTGTGGTAAAACCATGTTTGATCGTGTGAGGAATGCGGAGATCCGCAAAGAGTGCAAGGCTGATGTAAGCGTAATGAGTAAGATTAAGAAAGGGACGCTTCGATGGTTTGGGCATGTAGAGCGAATGAGCGAAGATAGGAGTGTAAGGAGGATATATGATGCAAATGTGAATGGTAGCAGAAGTCGGGGACGCCCGAGGAAGACATGGCACGATCAAGTGAATCAGATACTAGAGTCGGGCCATGTCAAGAGTCAGAATAATAGAAGAGTATGTATGAGACGATGTATGAATGTGAATGAGGCAAGGAGTGTGTGCCAAGACCGAGTTGTTTGGCGGTCCGTCCTCTCTGCCTACCCCTGCAGGGAAACGGCGTGATGGTAAGTTAGTTAGTTACAAAAAAAAAAAAATATATATTTTGACTTATTTATATATTTTGTCAATGAAAAAAATCATGCCGTTTCGTGATCATGCACTTTGACATTTTTTATTTATTTTATCCATGTAATTTGGCATAAATATTTGATACAAACTGAAAAGAATAATTATTTATCTTTCCAATGACGAACAAATCACTTATCCAAGCATAATATAAAAAAAGATTAAAATACTTTTTTACACCCCGGTCAGATCTGTTCTTCAGAGGCTCTAATGGAATATGTTTGTGGCTAGTGATGTCCTTCCAAAGCCTGAAGGGTTAAATTCAAATAAACTGTAACAACATTACTATAATTTTATGCCTTTAGATGTATTTATATTTATGTTCATCCGCGATTACAGCTGTACAAAGATAATGTATATTTATCAACATTACAAAAATCAGACTGGGCAATGAAAACACGCAAAATAAACAAAAATATCTGACCAAAATAAGATATACGATAGTTATCCGCTGCGGTGAAAATATTTCCATTCACAACCTCCTCACTAAAGACGTTAGCCGTTACGCTTCGAAGCCATATAATAATTGTATATTATTATACTTGAACCGTATTCACTTTTGTTGTACTAATAACAAACCTTTTATTTTGAAACAGATGTCACATGTCGTAATGTATAAATATTTGTACATATAAGTTGTTTCCTTTAAATAACTTTATAATCAATTAAAATGAAGGTACATTCTCTATAAAATTAAATTAATTTACTTTTCTCAATACATTTGGTAACAAATAATTTATTAAAGCCCCTTCAAATTTCAATGGTTTAATTATTTAAATCGCTCAAATGTAAATCAAATTTCAATTATATGAACGTGGAATTTTTGCAATAAAAACGAATCTCTCTTGGACTGTTAATCATCCCTTATCCTCCAACCCTCTCGATCCTGGCATCCTCCAGAAACTAAAGATCCTCCCCTTCCATGTAGCCGACCTACCCGGTCCAAGGAGATGAAACAATACTTTGAAATAGACGACTGCTCAAATTGTAGAAATGAAGTCCTTTGTTGATATTACGAATTCATTCAACATGGATCCTGGATACAAGGATACTAAGGAGAGAAACTAATGAGAATAAAAATACGACATAATGAAAATAAAGTAATTTGGGGAAATGCCATTATTCTCTAGAGAGAATCGGTTTTATTTTCAGATAATGAAATATTACACCAAGTTTTAGCATAAAAATGTTTTTTTTTGTTATTTCTATTTTTGAGACCGATAATTCGTGGTGGAATTCCATTATAATATATTATAATAAAACAAATAAAAAACTTTATTCCACTTAATTTTATTTTGACCGTAACCGGTTTCAGCTCGTCAAAGCCATCTTCAGACTGGTACACAAAATTCTTAGTCTACGGTTTATATACACAACATATGGGGGAGGGGGGAGAGGGGTAGTTTATAGGGTTTTAATCAATTTTATTTGTTACTAAGTCGTTTAAGATTGTTGAATTTCTAAATATTTGGTAATTCCAGTAAGCTAATTACCTTGGGATTTAGAAATTCAACAATCTTTAACGACTTAGTAACGAATAAAATTGATTAAAACCCTATAAACTACCCCTCTCCCCCCTCCCCCATATGTTGTGTATATAAACCGTAGACTAAGAATTTTGTGTACCAGTCTGAAGATGGCTTTGACGAGCTGAAACCGGTTACGGTCAAAATAAAATTAAGTGGAATAAAGTTTTTTATTTGTTTTTTTTTGTATTCAGTCGCAGATAACCGTGACTCCCCGACAGCGATCTCCATTGGTTTTACATATTATTGTATCGGCAGTTAAATTACACGTCGGACGCGTACATTGAATTGACGTTTTCCGCCTAAGAACGAGTCAACTCTTTCTCGTGCAACTGAGAAGTGAAATTCTTAAAAGTGTGTATGTTTCATTCCTCTTTTAACACGTTCTCGACTGCCTTTGCTTTAAGATGCTGTTTCAAGTTGATAAACAAATATTTTAATTGAGTTTACTGTCCACACGTCACGTCACCTGGTTAACGTTATCTATGAAGCCCGAAACAGTATTCCCGAATTTGCAATAGTCGTGCGTATGCCTTTATTCAGCAATGAATCGAATGTAACTTATATGCTTAAAGGTTTTTATGTTAAAGTATGGAACCTCTAAAACCAATTATTATGTCGTTACCTTAACAAAGCATCGTTTGGACGTATTATTGCTATAATAAATAAGAAATTGTTCACGGTTGCCAACCAATTTCTTCTTACTTCATGATTGAAGTGGATCAATTTGTTGCGGCACATAAAAACGTTAATAGTAATACAGCACGCAAAAATAATCGATTGCTTGACCTTAAAACTTTTTACTGTAAATTAAATACTTATTCAGTCTTAATTTTTGTGTACTATAAATATATATGGCAGTTGTCAAAATATAATCGGCCAGTAAATCTCAAATGCAAGAAAGTATTCAATTAAGCAACGTTTAAATTTATCAACCTTCTGTGCAATTAACCCCGTTCTTATTCCTTAAGCCCGTCATTAGTTTGGCCGGGCAAGGTGTCCGTATTGAATAAAAAGTCAGCGATAACCGTGGCGATTAGTTAAGCGTCGTAGCTCTTAAAGCAACGTCGCGACGCCCGACGGCGTTAGCTAAAACACTTGTTAGTCTAACGGACGTCCGTTAGGGAAACTAGACGCATTTGTTATTTTAATTGGGCAGGCGAGCAGGCCGTTCAGAGCGTTATTTTGAACGGGGTATTAAACTCAGAACGGAGTACCATCCGAATTACCGAATCCACCAAACGTGCTACGGATTAACGCCACTTTGATCAAAAATATTGATATTAATTACTGAACATTTTTTCGAAAGAAGCCAATGCTTTGAGGTTTGACATTATATATTAATGAAAAAAAACACGTTAGTAATAATAATTACATACAGACGCACACACACACACACACACACACCCTCACACCCTCACACACACACACACACACACACACACACACACACACACACCCTCACATTATTATAGGAGAGGTAGGTAAGTAGGGGAGGAAACAGAAGGAACTAGATTAAATAATTTAGGATCTCTAGAAATAAAGGAATCCGTCAATAATGATTCCAATGTAATTAATAATCAAATAAATTATACTGATAGTTCTATATATTTGATTTGTTCCGTTAGCTCCCGTTGAAACCGTTTCCCCCCTCCTCTTACGCACCCCACCGATAGTAATTATTCTGCTTCTTTTCTGGTTGGATGTCTTTGTGTCAGTAAAACTGTGTCTTCTTCTTTTCTGTTTTTTGTGTCTTCCTCTCTTTATACTATTTTCTTATGTGTATGTATGTGTCTGTATGTAATTATGATTAGTTAATATACAAGGGCTGATGAAGCTTGAAATAAGCGAAACCTGTTCTGCTGTCATTTAATAATTCAATAAAAGTGGTGTATCACAAAGTTTACAAACCCCCTATTTCAAATTAATCAAATCGAAAAATTTTAGGATTTAAGCTTGTAATAAAAAGCACTCGGGTAAATATTATGATGAGCTTTTTAAAATAGAAAATGTGAAAAAATTTTTGATTTATCGGCCCTAATAATAATAGCTAGCTCTCTCATTCAAAACTTAGGCGTATAAGATCTGCCAAAGAATTTATATATAAAAATGCAAAAATCAATCATTTTAAATACATGTAGGATAACGAAAAAATTTGTAATATTTATACTGAGGGATCAGTAGGGTTTATAGGTCCAGTTAGGAGTTCTACCAAGCCGAACCCTCTGATATGAAAATATCTGGAGTCGGTGAATTATTTTCCCAATTGATATCTGGTGAGTTGACGTGTTGTTCTTCTGTTGTTTTATATTGATTATGCTTAAATAATGCACTTGCATAGTGTCTAACTTAACTTAATGTCCGGGTTAAATCTTTCTCCGAAAAAACATAAAAAATATACGCCTACATCGATAATATAATGATATACTTTCATTTTACTGTCTTGATTAAATGGAACGCTATATACACCTTAAGGGTTTGTAGCGGTACCAAAAACAAGAAAATAAATTTAATTGTATAATATTATTCAAAAAGTACATTTTATTTGATGAATTTATCTATTTTTGTGAATCAGACTAGTAAAGTCTTTTCATAAATGTCACAAAGTGTTAATCTGTCGATTTAATCAAGCTCCGTCACGAATTCAACTTGTCACTTAGCAAAATGAGACATTTGGATGTTTCAAAGTTCAAATAAAAAAATGTAAAAAGAACGGTCTGTTAAACCTTGTTACTTCCTACGGCTTATCCTCCTCATTGGCACTTAGGCAAATGAGTTTCACAAACGGTGCTTAGTCTTTTCGAGATAAAAATCCGTGGAGTTTAATTATTTATTACGATTCCGCTTTTGAAATATATTATTCGAACAGAAAATCTTTCCTGTAACGGGTTGTAAGTTCCTACTTTTGGGAAGTTTTCGTTACAGAAACGGCAAAAGAGTTCGCCATTTAAACTATTGCAAAAGTTTGTTCGTTACCCGGGGTTTCATTTCGGCGGGATTTTAAGTGGAAAGCGTAATGAAAATAATATTTAATGTACTGACTTTTTTATAAAACGAAATTTTCGATGGAAAAAGTTTGCACACTGCTTTTAGTCCGTCTTATCTGCGAAAGTTTTCAAAAATCAATCCTAACTTCTAAAATGTTCGCCATTCAATTATTTACATTACTTTTAAAGCTTTCTTGGAAATTTTCAATTTACAAATATAAAAAACGTAGAAACGTATTATTTTCCTTCTATAATAATTAATTAGTAAGTAGGGAGATTCTTCTTTTAAAAGCTTTCAAAGAAACTGTATTGCAACATAATTTATTAATATTTTTAGATTAGTTAACTTTTTTATATTTGTAATTTATGAACTTAGCCCTATGGGTGTTCAATAAATCAATAGGACTATCTAGAATGGTTTAGTGTGTGATTTTATGTTACTTTCTAGCAGTGTCTTCTGAGGTTATTTTTTTTTATTATTAAAGTATTGGTTTTATTGTTGTGCGGATTAATACGACATACTCAATACTGATGTCTTTCAAATGCCTTGGTATAATTGAAGGCCACCGCATCGTGTAATTTAAATGACACCACCCTTTAATTTGCACCAATCACAGGCCGTGACTGTCGACCCATCACGTGACTAACAATAAGGGATTTTCCTCCCCGCATTGTCCCGTGGCTGACGATACAAGGCTATGTAATTTATATCAGAGAGACACGGAACGAATAGTATATCTAACTATTGCATAACTATAAGCAACGTTGCGCCTAAGTATAAAGAGTTCAATAAATATATAAATAATTCATATAATATGAAAAATATAATATATACATCTTAAAAAGTATTCAATTATTAGTATTTTCAATTAACTTAATATTAAATTTATACTGCTCTAACAAAAACATCTTTTTTCCTGAAACTATTTAGGTTAAACGTGTTTTTACAGTTTTTTTAACCAATTTGTTTTAATAACGACATTAAAATTTACATTCCAACGTCCGAGGAGATTTTACTATAGTATAATGTGATTAATCAACAC
The DNA here is from genome assembly GCF_061612785.1 of Hesperophylax consimilis. Classification (NCBI taxonomy): domain Eukaryota; kingdom Metazoa; phylum Arthropoda; class Insecta; order Trichoptera; family Limnephilidae; genus Hesperophylax; species Hesperophylax consimilis. The sequence goes on along the minus strand of NC_142840.1, from coordinate 18,052,971 downwards.
TAAACTAACAATGTGATCAATTCTGCCTTATTTAAAATTGACAACATCCTATGCTAAAAAACAATGCAACAATGAAATCGTAATATCGATGACAACTAACTCTTTCCATGGTAGAGGGGTAAGGCCCTCGACTAGCAATTCGAAGGTGTGCAATAAATTTTATTTTATTAATTTGTGGTATTTCACAGTTAAAATAAAATAAGGTATATTTAGAATACTTTTAAAGAGGAAGATGCTTTCAGTCGCCTTGGTATAAGACCAAAATTCAGAATTGAAATGTTGTTTGAAATGACTTTAGCCGTATTTAGTGGCCAGATCTGAGTAGCCAGGTACTTTCTCACCTCCATCCTCCCCATTTCCTTCATCTCCCCACTCATTTGGGGATGCCATAGTCTCACTAGCTCCAGAGAGCAGTTTGCAGCAATTGGGATTTTTGTGCGGATGAATCGATTAAGAACTGTCAAATACGTAATAACTATTTAAAATCTTTGAACTACTAATATTTTCAACAGATATAAATGTTATTATTTTCTCAACTTCTCTTCCCTACTAACTCTTGTCTCTAGGAGTATTGGATCAGTTAGAACTCTTGTACATCAGCATTAGTAATTGCGTTGAATGATGTAAAAGACTAAATAATAATATTTTTACATTAATATTATTATTTTGTTTTTGACATTGTTCAACGCAATTACTAAAAATAACAACAACCATGTTTTGATAGATTTTACATAAGACTTTAACAACCGATTAACGATTTTGAAGGTGTTGTGTTTGATTTTGGGAGTATCGTCTTTCCTCCGCTTTCTAGAGTAAACTTTTACAAACACTTCTCGGTATTCGGTATTTAAGAGCATTTCTTCGAAAAAACTGGTAAAGCGATGTATATAATGACAGTAACAAAATAACTGACTTTTTAATAAATCTACGATTTCTAAACTAAATAGATCGTCTCTTAGTATGACAAGCTCAAGACTGAATGAATTAAAATATTGGTTCAAGGTTCAGAATGGTGAGATTAGTTAAAGTACAACATCGAACAGAAACCTGCAAAAGAGCAAAAATAAAACGTAATTAGTTGCTGAAAAGTTTTCCTAATAGTGTTGTGTATCTGCCACGAGGCAAAGCAATATTAATGAATATTACAAGGTGTAAAAACCATTTCCCGCTTCTTTACAAAAGCCGCTCCTCCAATCTGTAACAAAGCAAACAAACAAAAACGCAACTCACCTTAAAGGTAATATCGCCGAGAAGAAAAAACTGCTCAGTCATCCGAAATCCTGAACAGGGGTGTAATAGAAGACGTACAGTAATCAAATTAAAATCACCCGTTAACTAAACGGCTGTAACATTTTTCTTTCCAAAACTGGAGCGAGGAGGGTGGAATAAGGCTTCTATTTTGAGGGTGTGTGAACCACCTCATCCCCACCCCCGTCCACCCCAAAAACCTCCGCCATGAATAATTGATGACGCAGGATGGGCCATCCATCATTCTCCTGCAAATCTTTCTTTTAAACTTTACTCTTACCTTTACCTTTTGAGCAGTTCAAAAAATATTTGACCTTTCGTTCGGGTGCTGTCACAGCTGAATAAATGTTTCTTGTAACTAAGTTTAAATGTTCTCAACGAGTCCAATAAATTTAAGAAACCCACAAAACTAATTTATTTCAGAATTGGCCTACTTTGGAAACTTGCGTGAAATTGGTAGATTTTTATTTACACGAGAGTTTCTTTACTGTACTACGACATTTGGCTAAATGGCTTATTGTGTGTTGTGTATGAAATGTGAATTTATTTAGAAAATAAATAGGTCGATTCAAGGTTATTTCACTTGTTGAAATGAGTATTGAATTGAAAAGGATAGCTGAAGGACAAAAGTAGGCAATAATTGTTTTTTATACGAGTATTACACTAGTGTAGCAACTGCTCCCAAATGTCTGGAACCTGTGAGGCATATTATGAGGCTGAAAGGGAAAGAGATGAGGAGGAATACCTGCAGTAGGGTGAGTAGGTAAATACCTGGCCATTCAGATTCGGTCACCAAACACGGTTAAATACAGGCTAAACGTTTGAATTCAGAATTGTGATCTTTTAACAGGGCGATTCTTAGGGCAAACTGTTACACAGAATTTGAAAAAATATCAAATTTCTGTTATTATATCATTATTCCCCAGTTTTTTAACTTAACTAAAATAATAACAGTATTGAATAACATCATTGAATAAAACTTTCACGATTTTGAAAATCAACTTTGTAATTTGATGATATTTTCAAATTCTGTGAAAAAACTGGCCCTAAGAGCATCTTCCACTCTGAAACCTAGCACAAATACACTAATATTATTTTCAATAAATAAATTGTGAGATTACACATGTCAATCAACAAATAAAATTATCTGGAAGCGCCGGGATCGCTGAATGTATTCGAATACATTTATTTCACGAACATCTCTTATTCTTTAAGCTTATTTTATATTTTTAAACGTGTCAAAGCTTTTAAGTAACCGCAGTTGTGGCAATATTGCAGTGTCGCCTCGTTCAGTTGCGTTTATTTTTCCTTTCCCACGTTCATGGAGCTTTTTGTGTTTACAGTAAAAATAATATTTCACCATAACTGGGGTTATTTTTTCCGCTCCGTTCGTTTCGCTTGTGTTCCCGACTGGGGAGATTTCTGAAAACATTTTTCAGGTGAAAGTGCAAATATCGGGGAAAGGAAATGTGCAAAATAATGTTTACATAACGAAGTGGGTTACGTTTAAATTTACAGATTAGGTTTATGGGAACACAGAAGGAAACTGTTCGAATGCAAAACGAGAGGTGCGGCAGAAGAATAATTTCACTGCCAATTCAAATTTAAATAATGATTTTTTATTTGGTATCAGAAAAGAAAAATTCTTCACATGTAATAAAAATGCTCACCCTTAAAGTTTCGCTACATGTTGCTTGTAGTAAATTCTTTATACTTATTCGGTACCCTCGTCATCTTTTTATATCCGGTGTCTTCATGTTGCGCTGGTTTGCTGTTTTATTATGTTATCTATGTCAATGCGTTGGTTTGATATATTGTTTGTTATCCATGAGAACACTTTGGTTTGTTATATTGTTTGTTATCTATATGAACACTTTGGTTTGTTATATTGTTTGTTATCTATGTAAACACTTTGGTTTGATATATTTTTTGTTATCTATTTTGGCGCGTTCGTTTCTTATTATATCGTGTGTCTAATTTCTCACAATTTAAAAAAAGTTTTTAAATTAAAATATGAGAAGGCTTTAACATTTGTTTATTATCAGATCTTTTTTGCTTGTGTTCGAATTGAATTGTATTGTCGTTTATCTAATATTTATTTACTCATTACATTTGACATTTTTATCTGTAGATACATTGTGTAGAAATGCAGAAATATATTGTTTTATCCTAAATAAAAACTTAAAAACAACAAAAGGATAAAAAAATTCACATAAACATAGTTAATAAAAACAAATCAGGAGCAAAAACTTAACTATCCCCATTAAATATTTTTAACCAAATAGTTGGTTTACAGGAGCAATACATTTAACATAATAATAAATAATGTAAATCATAGCTCTGCAGCTAGGTATAGAATTTATTTTATAATTACAAACGAAACAACCATTTTTCCTACATATTAAATATGATATTTGCTCTGATTATATATTGGCAAAAAGGTCACTGGTGAGAGGTATAATTCGGACAAATTATACAAAATAATTAAATAAAAATTTCAAAAAAATAAAATATAACTTAGTTAAGTAGATGTTAATTTGACGAAATAAATTTCACTTTTACTTTAATTGGTTTATTACTAGTCCACCTGCATATAAACAGCGGCTACCAAGTATCACAGCATAAAAACGAAAAGTTAGTCTAACCCGGAAATATTGAAAACGGAATTCATCTGGAATGAACTTAGGATGGTGTTTCTACTATCTTAGTACGAGAACACACAATGGTAGGGAGGAAAACACTTCGGTTTTAATTTAGATCCGTTTTATTTGAATATAATATAAACACTAAAATACTAACTATCAGTCGCAGCTGAAGTTAACTAGTAGGTACCAGATTAAGGGTTTAATTTCCCTTATTCAATAGTGGTATTCCACTACCTACCACTTCTGACAGACTACTGTCACAGACTACTCTCAGAGCATGAGTCTCACACACTCACTGGTCGAGACGCACTCTCCGAGAATACTTCTCCGATACTCACTCTCGATACGCTTTTCCCCGTCAATTAAATTGGACTTCGAAATCTATATTTAAAAATCATTTCCTATAGTTTTTCTATCATTCCCAACATCAACGAATGGTGATATAGTACCCCGGGTATTGCACAGTACAGACATCAAAACTTTAGAGAGATCATAGCGAACAAAAAAGCAGGCACTCTTTCTGTAAACGCAAAATTTTTTAAGGTATTTTACAGAATGCATCACTTATACAGGAACGAGGTCATATAAGTGAGCGTGTCAACAAATACTTAAGTCGATTCGGAATGCTTCACGTGAAACAATTATTTATCAGTTCTCGAATGAAACCCAGATAATAATGTTAGTTAGATAAAATTCGTACTACTCTTGATTCAACGCTTCTTTCTGAAGCAAAAATCGCCTCGAATGCAACCATTTGCTAAACTGCAAACACCGCAATTGTAAGATAATGTTAGCAGAATTGCTTTTCTAAAATGATTGTCCAATCTCGTGGGTTCCTTGCCATTTTAGTAGGAATGTCTGCCGAATATCATTATAGTTTCAGAATTGTCTTTTGTAAGCATGTCATAAAAACATACATAAAAATATGATTTCATTACCTATATAATCCTGCACTTAAGAATGTATCAGCGTTTGCCAACCAGAGATCAAAATAATATTTCGTGAAAACTCAATAATCACGATTTATGAACTCCGGCGTCGTGAAATTGGCATAGATTTTTTTATTTATTTATTTAATGCAGAAATAAAATATGTAAATAGGTACAATGAATACTTTTCATGATACTTTATAGTTACGCTATCGCAGATTTTACTGCAGTTAAATGGAATTTTACATAATATATTTGTATATTTTATAAAATATATTCACTAACATAAACGAGAGAAAAGAAAGAAAAATGTTATATATTTTCAATATAAGCGATTCATAAACAAAAACTCGAAACAGAAAAGAAACGGTCGCATCTAGGACTTGAACCCATTACCCTAACCTTGCCAAGAAAAAAAACTGTACAATTAATTTATTGCTCACATTATAAGCTGTGGAGTTATGAAATTTATGAAGAATGAAATAAAAATGTAAATCGACAAAGGGACACAATAATTTGCTTCAAATTTTGTAGTATTGTAAAGTCGAGCATCTTTTCTCACTAAAAAGTAGAAAAGATGAAACTGGTAAACCCATGAAAACTATAGCGATCTGAAATATTTTCACCTTGTTCCATCACTGATATGTTTATTATTTATAATTTATTATTGGTAATGTCATGTTCATCATGAGCTCCTTAATGTGAAGCTTAATGCTAAAGCACTATTTTCGATTGATCTTTATAATGAATTGGTTTAAATTATGAATACCAAAAAATATGTTTTAGATAAATTGAAGGTTTTCCTATGGTTTCCTTTGAGTAGAATACAAATAAAACATGTAATTACCCAGTAAACAATATAAATGTAAACTACTAAAAAAAATATTTTTATTTTTTAACACATAAAAGAAACAATTAAAAAAATACAATATTATAGTTAAGATTATCTGTGACAGTTTACCTTGATAAAATTTTTTGCTTCCTTATAAAATTGTTTACAAAATAAATAAAGAACACTTTTGTGGATGAAATCGAGCGTTTCTAGACTCCGTTTGTTATGCAATGTTAATACCTATTACCCATATTCGTAACGATATAAGGAATACCAATAAAATACCCATGTTTGGCTTGTAGCTTCCTCTTAATAAGTGAAAAGTGAAGTAAGAAGTGTAAATTGAATTCGGTTATTCAAGTTAGCATTATAATTGCTCGTGTTCAAATTCACATTAGCGGTGAATTTTGTAAGTTACTACCAAAAACCTGATGTTATATCAACATTATTCAGTTGGGATTTCGTGTAGTTTCTTTTATAAAAAGCCATTTTATCAAGTGTCTCCAAATTCAAATTGTAAAATGTCCTCATGTTATCGCAAATTTCTATAAATGGGCAAATGATGTCAAACGGATAAATGGATCTTTTCCCAGAGCTGTTGGCCGCGCTAATCCCGCTGTAATTTATCAAACTCCCTCCTCTCCGCAATATGTCCCGACCAACTAAGAAATGTCTCCGCGGCTATATAATTCCTTCTGCTAGATCGGTGTTCTTCAACCTTGTGGTTATCGATTCTACCGGTCATCGAAATATTGTTGTCAACTAGAAAATCAACATTTAAGAGTACTGACTAGAAAGAATAGTACTTTATTCCCTGAAAAACATGATCTCCGATAACCTCTGGATTTACTATCTCTTTTTGGAAGATATAAAAAATTATGCAGTCATGAAAAAGATGTCACTGTGGTGTTCATATAAAAATTGCAATCATTGTCTCAATTTTGGATATAACACAAAAAAATCTATCTTTGCTTTATAAAGCTATAAAATGGTGTAGATATTTTTTTCTCAATTGTCGTGAAAAAAAATTCATCCGTGTCAGTAAGAAAAACCACACGAATTAATGTTAATACATCACTAATTCACATGTAGAAACATCTCCGCAGCCATACTTAATTCTTGCTATCAACAAAGCAGCGATTGATATCAAAGAAAGTAAAAAATAAATAAAAGAAATAGTATTTACATTTTTTTTCTGTTGGTCCTCCGCCGGTCTGCTAAATTTTCTTCATGTTTTTAAAAGTTTGAAGAACGCTGTGTTAGATTGTCGTAGGACGTAAAGTCTGAATTTCTGCAAGATTCGGTGATGCAGCCAATCTTTAATATGGCTAATGGAATTGATTTTCTTGCAATAGGTATTTCACTTGCACTTACGTTACTATAGTGATTTGATTTATATTCTTCCTTTAAGGCTAATTTGCTCGGTTTAATAACAGCTAGAACCCGTAGAGTTTGTATGTTAGCTTTTTGAACAGCTAATATGGTCTCATAGAAATCGTTGTATCTCCCTTACTACCATGGTGAAAAATATGATCTAAACGGTTTTAGAAAGAAAAAACACAATGCTTCATATTTAAATATAAAAGTTAGCCACCTAATTAAAATATACAGCCATTTGAAACCAAAGCTTCCCACTGCAATTTCAGATATTTTTATAAAACTTTGTAAATTTTTTATTAATTATTTTTTTACAAACGATAGTAAAATGAGGTTACATTAATGTTTATAATACATTTGTCTATTTAATTTTTTATAAGAAAATTTCGTTTTAACTATTATAAATGCGTTAAAAAATATTATATTTCAAAAATAAGAGATCTACTACAAATAAAACAATTTGAAGCGAATTTCATCACTTTCAAAAACAGTTTTAAGTTTTATGATACGTTCAGAAATTTTCAATATATTTGCATTATATTGATACGCATAAAAGCACACAATATCCCACGCCATTTGACAGCGTTGTTAAGAAACATAACAGACCCAAGGGTTGAACGCTGCTAAAGGATGTTGTGTAAGTGGGTTGTCTATGTAAATTCATATTTTGTATTCACATTACTTTTTACAGGACGCGAGGAACAGAGGAGCCTTACTTACTCTACGAAATTAGAGTTGGGATCACAATCCTCAGCAATGAGGAAGCAAATTAAACAAAGTGATTTACTATGTACAATAAGCTCCGCAATACGTACACTTCGTAAAGTCAAAAGTAATGTCTTGGAGCGGCGCGTGGTACCGCCGCTCCGAAGTGTTCGTGTGGCAGAGCTCATTGTCAGAAGTAAAAAAATATATGTAAATTGCAAGTACTACATTTGGTAGTCATCTATGAAAAAACACCCATAAATGGCAGAACTCGACCTAACATACCATAACTTTTTGTTAATTTCTGCTAAACTACAACGCAGTTATTTATTAATCCATACGCCAGATAAAATTATAAATACATAATTATTTTTGATTTGAAAACACTTTCCTGTCTTTAACTTTATTACCTCACAATTATTGGTTGATATATTTTGACATACGGCTGGGTAGATAGTTGATTTATGCAGTCAATATTTTGATTAAACTTAAATATCCGTATTTCGTATTATACCTCACTAGCTTCGTTGCCTTACTATTTACGATCGGAGAAGCCGTACAATACCCGGTTTGACGTCACGAGTCATGAGATGAGATTAAGGCGGGTTATAAAAATGAGTATAGGAAGAGATTTGTCGTTTCAGGCTTTAAAGGGACCCGGATTAAGATGAAGAAAGATGAACACTAAAAGCTATTTCCACGTGCATTTTTATAAAAGAAAATTTTGAGAATCGACCAGTTCCCATCCTGCCGGCATCAGCTACAAACGCTTCGCACTTGTTCGCGGGTGATCAATTCTTATAATTCTTCCAAGCAGGCATCAATAGCTTCTGAAATTCATATATTTCAATATTTTAAATTTATTTGGAAATGTTGAGAACGGTTTGTTCATCAGGTTACGTCATCAGTTTTTTTTTCTCTGGAAAATACATTGGCTCTTTTAGACGCTGTTCATTTTTATTTTCTCACTTTAATACAATTTTTAAAAGAACGTAAAATCTGTCCACAATCTCTTTGACGTTGTTATTATCATTATTATTTATGACATTATCAAACAAAACAAAAGTTATCTCTAAGTATGTACCTATTCACATAAAAAAGATTCTTAATAACAAAGAAACAAAATCTGCCATAAAGGCCAACTAAAACTTGAAAACATTGTTAAGCCCTTATAAAAAAGTCTTACAGTACGGTTTTATCTTTGATAAAGTGTAAAGTATCTTTGTGTACGGCCAAGTGAAATAGCAAAGTTCAGGACTTTGTTCCCGATATAAAATGTCTGCATGTTGCTGCTGCGTATCGCTCTTGGCCCAGAGTTTTAAACTTCGGAATTTATGTCCCACCAGGGAATTTTCATCGAAACGATAAAAATATCTCCGCCACTGGTTTTTCCGCCTTTTGAATCCTACATCAGCGATGACCAGGGGGGCGAACCGCGAACTCTGCTCACAGTGGCGTACCGATTATTTATTTTAAAAGTTGAGCACCGTGATGCGTAATGTGGAGTGTGAGGAACATTGCTGACGAAAAACTGGTGATAATCTTATTTCACCGATTATATTTTTGCAAAATAAAAATTTTAAGAAAAAGATTCAAAACCTCAGTTATCTGCGACGAATTTCAACTGAGGGTTTTGACAACTTCGGTTCTTCTCAGGATCTGTATCATTTTTAACTTGCCATATCGGAAGTTTTCTTTAATGGGGGAAGAGTGAAGCTGAGTCTTGAAAATATGTATATCATAGAAGGACGGATATACAAAAAATCGGCAAATCATTATTTAACTAAGTTGTTTAGAACAAGAACGAGTCTCTAAAACAAAAATCCTCTGGAGAAGGCATCAGTTTCTAACATAAATTACATAGAATCTAAGGTTTTTAAATCCTCTTTGAAAGAAAATATATTTGATTACGACCCAGTAATGATATTTTCTTTGTAAAAAAGTAAAAAAACTCAGTGATGTACACAACCTTGAAGTTATTAGATATGTTTTTACAACATGAAAATCATCTATTTGTACCATTACAGCATAAAGGGCAGTTTTTACATTATGTTTTTTCATTGTGAAATCTGTATATTTTCAATATCAGCATAGTTTTCCCTTGGACGGGCACATGACATATTCCCCACACGACGTCGGTTGGTTTCGACGCCACCACGATGGCGATGTTGAAGTTCGGTTCCCGGAATTCGAGCAGAGCCTTTTGTTGTTGGATTAAACGAACTGTACAGAGACATTCATCCAGAAATCTATATCCATTCACTCGAAACAAGGAATCTCCCTGTCAGTAGGTGGGTACATGTTCATGATAGGCGAAACAGTTTTTGGTCATAGGATAAATATAAAATATAATTTTAAGATATTTTTATTAGACTTCAAAAATTAAGACAATATGCTAATAATTCAACAATAATAAACACATGCTATTTTTAACCCCCAGAAGTATTAACATATCCGAATTCAGATATAATTTACAAAAAAACTTTTGTTCAATTTTTTTATTTTGTAAATTCAGGGTGATATTTATATTAAAGATATTATGTTACTTGTATGCTATTGACCTCTAACCCTGACGTCACTTTTTTTATAATAAAATTCAAACGTCAATTCAAGTTATTTTTCAGAGTGGAATATAGTTTCAGTATTGCTCTGGTGTAAGATCACCATTCAGAACTGAAACGTTTCTTAAAGTGACCAGATCTGAATAGTCAGGTACTTCCCCAACTTCTTCTTCCTCATTTCCTACTCTATTTCCCACCCCACTCACTGTCTTCAGCCTCACAACATTTATTAATTTCGATTTGCATATTCCCCGAATTAAAAAAAAAACTACACTTTAAATCTAATTTATATAGGATGATACTAGGCACAGAAACACATTACGTTATCATTGTTCAAGAAGGTTGAAGTATTCTTTCAGAAGGGGGAAAGAAAATGTTGAAACGGGTGCTTAAAAATAATGTTAGATTTTGGTTAAAAAACATTGTTGAAACCATTTTAAGCAATATTTTTGAATATTGGTGCTGGTTAGAACAGAATAAAAGTTGGTATCTATTAGATATTAGTTATTTATTTATTTGGGAAAACCAACATAGTTTTGACATCCGTAAATAATCAACTTGTAAATAATAAAAATAATATCTAATGATAGGTTTTCACTTAAACATAAAATTATAACAACATACTAAGGGTCCAGTACCCGTGGGGAAAAAATGTTTACAAAAAATACAAAATATTAAATAAAATTTAAATAATAGGTTAAAAATAACAATAATTTGTTTTATAACCTATGTTAATATAGATTATAAACCATACACTCAAATTTAAATATTTTCAGGCAGGGAAAAAACATCAAAGTAAGATGTCTATTTTTCTTTCTAAAACCATTAAATATTTTATATTCCTACAGAATTCATGCACTCAAGTAAAATAAACTGCATTTATATTTTAGCGAATCCATTTATACAGTAAAAATTTGACATCAAACATTTATTTCTGCTACGCATTTAGATACGCTGCCAAATTTTTATTTTGTGGACTTAAATTTTATGGCTTGCTCTCAAAATTGTAAGAGTTCTTGGCAAGGTTTTCGAGTTTCAACGAGAAAAGATGTCAGAACCTCAACCGCCTTCTTCGATATAAGAATCAAAGTTTATTTTAAAATACAAGACATGGAGAATCATTAATTCTAGAACAACGTTGTATTGCAGTATTGTAAAGTGCATTGATACCAATGTATATGAAATATTCAAAACTCTCAAAGCGCAGATCAATCACAATATTGACAGAAGAAAGGAATGGTCATTGAATCTACTAACCAATAAGTCTGGATCTTATTATCAAGCAAGAAATTCATTATTAATTAATAAATTCTTTAAGTCTAAAAGCTTTGTTAATCACCTTTGACAAAGGAGATTTGTGTTGCAACTGTGAAAAAAAGTAAATTTATTTATTTTATTACACGATTTCCAATCAGATTTATATTAAAAATTAATTTGCTTTGTGTAACAGACCCTACCAGGCATAATGCACGATTGGTCGGTGGCTGAGTTGACAAAATAAATGTGTAGGGCTCCCACCCAGGCATCTTGGGTTCAGTTTTCTGCTGGTTCCAAGTCCAAGTCTATTGATGATGATGGAAATTGTAAAAGCAACACCTTCCACTTATAATGATAGTAGTGAGTTTCAAATATGTTATTATAGGTTATTCGTAACCTGGGAAGGTTTTTTTTCTCGTAACAGTCCCAATTTTACTCTCCGTTGTATATGCTCAAACTATCTTAGCGTACCTTTCCTAATTTTTGATAATTTGACCAATTTTTCGGATCTTTAGATAGGTGTAGTTATATGTAAAATAGTGTCACTTTTTTCAGGTTTTCCATTTTAAATCATCCTTCAGTTAGGACATTCTGTAACTGTATTTAATATTCAGTCAGGACGTTGTGCCCCAGTATTTAATATTCAGTTAGGACGTTATGTCCTTGTATTTAATATTCAGTTAGGACTTTCTGTCCTTGTATTTAATATTCAGTTAGGACGTTCTGTCCTTTTATTTAATATTCGATTAGGACGTTGTGTCCCAGTATTTAATATTCAGTTAGGACGTTCTGTCCTTGCATTGCCATTTTGTTTAGTTAAGAATTGTTAAATTAAAAAAAAGGTTATAATTGCGGTGCGTCGTATTTTGTAGCTACTTAAATTCCTTCGTAAGAACATTGTAAATGTAAAGTTGTTACACGGGTGCCTGCCTAATCCAGGTCGATTTTCCTTAGAACTAGTTAATCTGAATTTAACTTTATCAAATAACCGCAATTTAGTGTCGGTGTACGTACCTCCGAAGCCAGCCACTCCGTCAATGTCCCGTTCGCCTCCAGTGGAGAATGGAGCCGTTCGACGTACTGGAAGCACAGTACGAGTATTTAGTTACTTCTTGCTTCGGGTAGCAAGAAGTAAGGAGGACGTAAAGTGAGACGTTACGTTAGATGGGTTGGAAGTAAAGTCGGCTATATTGCCGGCTAACTGACCGCTAATGCCGGCGTAGCAGCTTTTTGCCGAGAAAGATTGAATGCCGGCGCGGCGTTTAAATAGCGAAATCGCAAGCGTTTAGAATTTGTATTAGGTATCAGGACTTTAGCTATCGGCACAAAGAATCGTATTTCATTTTGGAGTTGGAGATACAAGGGGCGTTAGTCAAACGAGACTATACTAAATTAAAATAAAATAAAAACAATACAAGAAACACATATAAAAATTATAATATTAAAAAACCGGTATTCAAACAAAATTAATTTTACACGTTATTAAGAAACATTAAAGTGCCGACTAAAACTTAAATATGAAGTTTGTTAAAAATAACTACATACACTATTGCACTAGGTAGTATCAGTTTTACAAAAGAAGATTTACTTACTAATAACATTGTGGTATATATAGTCAAAAAATAGTTAAAAATAATCAGTAAAACACGTGAGATAATGTTACATGTTCCGACTGTATATACTTTTTTGTCGTACATATAACTAAAATAGTTATCAAACTAATTTTATTTTTTATCGCTTTGCAATGTTGGTTTGTCAAATTGGTAATGTATTTGTAGAAAATAAATAATATTATAAAATTAACAAACTTTCATCGTATTTAAGACTTTGGGACTGTTGTGATGCTGAATTAGAAAGAACCTAGCGATATATTCAGATATAACGAATGGCCTTAGACATTTCAAACATTGTTTTAATCTGCGTTGTGCTCCCTTAACTGTGTATTGATGTATTGTGAGATTCTTCTACTTTGAAAGAAAATGCAATTATTTAGCATGTATTTAATAAAATTTTATGTAAGTATGTTTAATTTGGCCAGACATTGATCGCACGAACTCTGGGTTCAGATCCAAGTAGCTAAATGCTCTGCCACTAAAAGAATGCAAAAGAACAACAAAGAAAAGTTAAGTGCAGGAAGTCTGGCCAAGTCGTCTATAAGAACTCAATAAAAATCATAAAAGCAACATAAAATTTTATTTCATCGCATCATTAGTAGCGATATTGTGCGAGCGTCGTTAAACGGCCCCAACTTCGCTTTCTTCCTTGGCAATTTTTATGTTCCAAACGTGAAATATGACGTCACACGCTCCGTGCCAATTTGATGCACGTGGCACCCCTTAATAAATTACCGCGGGAAGAGAAGGGTGGATTGTCCGGTACAGGCTTCTAGACTCCTAGGCCCGTAATTCAGATAATCTAAGAAAGATTTATGAGTGCATGCATTATTGTTTGAATATAATGATAACAAGTTTTTTTTCTTTATTTCCTGTTTTAAATAAAAAATTATGTGTGCATTTGGTTAACAAAATTAAAAAATATATTTACTTATTAATAAGTTAATATACGTAACTTCAAAAACAACTGCTTCTCAAAGCCCTAGAATGAACGTCGTTTTAGGTTGGAATTAATTGAAATTTTACATAAAGTTTCGTGCCATGAAAGTGCAAAACAATCACAAAAATATATTTTCATATTGTCACCCCTAATTGTCTTGTACTACACGGTCAAGCGTAAAATTACAGCTGCCTGCCGAAAAAACAACCCCTGTCTAAAGGTGCTGATCGCCGAGTGGCCGCCCAGTGGCCAAGAAAAAATATATCCAATATCTCCACCGTTGTTAGCCTTTGTTACCAGAATATTGAAGTATTTTCCTAATATGAGAGATAAGATCATTTTCCAGGATATTGCATTGAAATATTTTTTGATGTAGTAAAAATAATATCAAACACTTAGTTAGGTTGTTATTTGTCCTTGCAACCGGAGTCAGTAGATATTTTTTTAAATATCGCGTGTTTCTAAATTGAGTATATTTTTGAACTATTGTTTTTCTGAATAGAAGTACCTATAAATTAATCAAAAAAGTTGAACAAAACTATTTTTTAATAAGACTCTCCACACATCATCGTCAAAGGAGACACAGTTTTTCAAGCCCATTCACATTGTGAAATCTCCTACATATATACATAGAAACTTTTTCGAATAGTATGTTACCATTTCTCAAGCCCATCTCCACACAGCTTACCTCAGGGCCTCAATAAATACATAAAAATACCTAGGTATGTATGCACGAGATTTCACAATGAAAACGGACTTTGGAAACTGGTAACTTACTTCCCATTAAATCTGTGCGCAAATTTTTTGTAGCTTGTCCTATTTCAGTATATTGCTCGCCATACATTCCCATTGTTAGTGTATGGCGAGCAATATGCTGAAAAAGGTTACGCTATGATACGTGTAGCGTAATGTGTTGCATACCTTAATTATAGAGTACCTAATAAAATATGCTTAGATTCAGATATTTGTAATTTTATAAAATACTTCACTGATATCTACAAGACAAGTTTTTTTTTTGCATAGCACAAAGGATAATAAATTATTATAAGCTATAATTATTAGCCTGAATCACCCATATAATTTGAATAAATCTTCCGAGAAAAATAAATGCCAGCTACGGGAATGGACCCCGAAGTCTTCTGATTGCCGGTCAGGTGCTTTACCATTACGCTACGTCAGTGGCATGTATTTTTTCTAGGAAAATTACTTCAATATATGGTTTCAGGCTTATAATTATTGCTCACAATAATTTGTTATCTCTGATACCTGTGTCTTTCCAAGACAATTATAGTTTCAAGAAGTTTCCCAAGGGCCGCTATCGTTGTCATTAGCTCAGAAAATGTATTGTTTTGTCTCCCAACAAGAATGGCTCATTGGTTTTTTGTATTAAAAAATGTAAGGTTTATGGCAAGAGTTTTCGTATAAATAAATAAAATCATATTTTCTAGCAAATTATTCTCTGGAAAATGCATATGCATGGCCGCTTAAAATCATTAAAATCAGATCATGCGTCAAAAAAGAAAAATTGATTCTACTAATCAATTACCACCCGCAGACACGAACCAGGTCCCATAAAACTTTACGCAGTAAATCACTTCTCCCATTACTCTTTCTTCAGTTCGGGCGTCCAGTGCATTACCGCCCCTAGCACGAAATATGTGCACCGTGCACATACGCACATGCACATAGTGTGATAAAGTACTTCATAATGCAAGTGTTGCAAGGATCAAACGTCACGATTGAGCTATGAATTACTAGCACACTTTTGTGGTGAATTTAAAACATGGAGGAGGTGTGATTCAATGGGCACCGATTTTTATTTGATTTATTGGAGATGGGGATCAGTCGCTGCGTTGCCATAATGAAATGGTTTTCTGTTTATATTTAGGATTATAAAATTTTCACACAAGAGGTCTATGCCATCCCTGGGGAAAGCGAAGAATAATTTTATGAGTCCTAATATATATTTTGGAGGAAATGGCATGGGTTAAATAAATGCTTTTAGTTATGTAGATATATATTGTTTGTGTAGTGAAAACAACAGTAATGACAGTATATATTTTTTTTATCTCTATTTCCGATTTTATGTCCGGGTTAAATCTTCCCCATAGGAAAGACTAAACCCTTCCACACACTTTTCCACAAATGATCATCTAGTCAATCAACATTATGCAAGTGCATTATATAAGCAAAATAAATACAAAACAATACAAGAACAACACGTCAACTCACCAGAGATCTATTGGGAAAATAATTCACCGACTCCAGATATTTTCATATCAGAGGGTTTGGCTCGGTAGAACTCCTAACTGGGCCTATAAATCCTACTGATCCCTCAACATAAATATTTAAAAAATCTTTCGTTATCCTACATGTATTCAAAATGACCGACTTTTGCATCTTTATATATAAATTTTTTGATGTATCTACTACGCCTAAATTTTTTAATGAGAGAGCTAGGTATAATGCCAGTAGCCGAAATAACGAATGGTAATATTTTTATAGTCTGAGAATGCCAAATTCTTTTAATCTCATTTCCTAAATCTGTGTATTTTCTTATTTTTTCATTAACAGATTTTTGAATATTACAGGAATTTGGAATAACGACATCAATGATATAAGTTATTTTTTTTAATTTTGTCATGTAAAACTATATCGGGTCTATTATGACTAATCGTTCGGTCTGTTAGTATGGGTTTATCATAATATATTTTATAAAATTCGTTTTCTAAAAATGAATTTTGTTCGTATTCATAATATGGTATTATATTACGGCAGTCAATCAAGTTATGTTTAATTAACAAACTTGTGAATTATTTTTAAAACTTGATTATGCCTAAATTTATACTCGGACGGTGCTAATATAGAACATCCCGATATAATATGTTCTATAGTTTCCGGAAAAGCCAAACATTTTCTACATAAATCATCAATTTGATTTGTATCTTTGATTATATGCTTCCTATAATTTTTAGTATAAATGACTTTTTCCTGTATGGCAAGCATAAATCCTTCTATTTCTGCGCTCAACTCTCCAATACTCAACCATTTGTTTGACGAAAATTTTTCAACATACATTTGGTTGAGATAATTGAAGTGTTTTGCGTGTAAAATTTTATTTTACCAGTAAACTAATAATTCCTGGTTGGGATTTATAAAAATGTTGGCATTCTCGTCGTATAAATTTAAAGGTGCAATGTTTCTATCTGCCTTGCAAATTATTTTGTGCATTTCTGAGCTATGAGTTTTCTTTTTATTATGATTTTTATTAAGAAGTAAAACCGTTTTTTAAATTCTTAATTGAATCCTCCATCAAAAAGCCTGCTTTGTAAGAAAAAAATGAATAAAATATGTGAAAATTGAATTGAATTTTATTTTCACAATTTTTTGTTCTGGCATTCTTAAAACGCATTTAAAAAATTAATTTGAATAACAAGTGAAGTTTCGATTCTGAATGGTGGCGGTAAACATGTTTCTATCTGCCTTGCAAATTATTTTGTGCATTTCTGAGCTATGAGTTTTCTTTTTATTATGATTTTTATTAAGAAGTAAAACCGTTTTTTAAATTCTTAATTGAATCCTCCATCCAAAAGCCTGCTTTGTAAGAAAAAAATGAATAAAATATGTGAAAATTGAATTGAATTTTATTTTCACAATTTTTTGTTCTGGCATTCTTAAAACGCATTTAAAAAATTAATTTGAATAACAAGTGAAGTTTCGATTCTGAATGGTGGCGGTAAACATTGTGAGTATCTTCTTACTTAATTATGATGTCTCATTAGAGGTACAGTCACAAGAAGGAAATCAATATTTGGTTTTATTTTACAAACTGATAAAATATAAGTTGTTGATTTAATGAAAATCAATAAAACGCGAAGAAGGTCACTGTCTACATGAGATTTTTAAAAATCACCCCTACCCCCTTTACCACCCCCATCCCCCTCTAACACCTAATCCCCCTACCTACCCCCGTCCCCCTTTACCACCCCCATCCCCCTCTAACACCTAATCCCCCTACACCACCCCCGTCCCCCTATACCACCCCCATCCCCCTTTACCACCCCCATCCCCCTTCACCACCTACATCCCCCTTTGCCACCCTCAATCCCCCTTTACCACCCCCCATCACCCTTTACCACCCCAAACCCCCTTTACCACCCCCCATCCCCATTTACCACCCCCATCCTCCTTTACCACCTTACTTACCTTTACCACCTACTTTACCACCCCCATCCCCATTTACCACTCCCCCCCCTCTTTACCATCCCCAATCCCCCTTTACCATTCCCATCCCCCTTTAACACCCCAATCCCCATTCACCACCACCATCCGCATTTACCACCACCATCCTCTTTACTACCCTGAGAAAATGGAGTGTTGATGCTTCTAGATGAAATTTCATAGGATAAATTCCTGTCTACACCTTTTTATGTTAAACTGCACAAGAGTCTCAATTGCTCCCAACCGTCTAGAGCCAGTGAGACTATTACATCCCAAAAAGAGTATGTTGTGAGGCTGAAGTTAGTGGGTAGAGAAAGATAATGGGGAAAAGAAAAGTGGAAAAATATCTAGCTATTCAGATCACAAACATGGCTAAAGCCATTTCAATCAATGTTTCATTTCTGAATGGTGGTCTTACACCAGGGCGATACTGAAAGCATCTTCCACGTTATAAATAGATTAAATATAACGTTACACGGCATTGCCTATCACAAAATAGATAATAAATGATTCAACTTAATCTAGATGCTTGCCCATTTCCGAGTTTTACCTATCATCGGAATAAAACAACAGCATCAAACTTTCTTATAAATGTGCGATTTGTTGGGAATAATTCATGAGCGCCGATGCAGTTGGCAGCGGATAAATACGTAAGAGACAGTGGAATCTTTAGGGGATGTTTTCCCCTAGTATAATATATTAAGAAAT
Source organism: Hesperophylax consimilis (assembly GCF_061612785.1). NCBI lineage: Eukaryota > Metazoa > Arthropoda > Insecta > Trichoptera > Limnephilidae > Hesperophylax > Hesperophylax consimilis. The sequence continues at coordinate 18,033,935 of NC_142840.1, read as the reverse complement.
TCTGCTCCTTTGTATTTAATCCTGCAGGTGGTGCAGCTCCCATGCACCGGTCGCTGACAGGCTGTTGTTTTCAAATCAACGTGTTCATAACCGTTAAATCATTTCTCGGATCTAAGGAAAAAGTGCTGAGTTCAGGTTTATATACAACGCTTTAATGTTTCAGGTACAAGAGTGAGACTATCATCAGAAATTGATTCTTCAAAAACACATTTGAATTTTTTACTTATTTACCGATGTTTTCATTCATAGCTAAAATTAACAATAATGTTTACAGCTTTACTTTATTTTCTAAGCTAGTTCATGTCTTTAAATGAAACTACTTTAAGTTTATTTCTTATCATATTATGTCAACCTGTAAAAAATGTAAAGGTTTTTTTTATCTACAAAACATTGTGTAAATATATTAAAATAAAAAACCTATTACCATCGGTGTCGGATGAATATAAAACCTCACAATAAAGGATTAAAATATTGTGTAAACGTTTTTAAAGTGCCGTCCGTAAATTCATGTAGATACTTTCAAGAAACAATTAAATTATTTCCTACCAATAATTATGTGCAGTAAACCCACAAATTATTTTCAGATCACCTAAAAAAATTAATTCTTATGATTTTCTTAAGCCAGCGTTCAGTTGAAATCACACTAAATGATTAGTGATTATTAATTTAGTATTAATTAGAAGCATTTTTCGAACGGATTAAAACTGACGTTTTCATGAAAAAAGATTTTAATTTCGTTTACGAGAAAAATCTGCAGTTATTGTAAAATCCACTCTCCCGACTAAATCAAGAAACAATAGGCTTAATGTCATCACCATTTATTTAAAGAGGGGTGTTTCTCGTCAATTGTTTTTCAGCTTTCATCCGCCCTGATGGACACTTCACGTGGTGGGGGTACCCGGCTACTAGGTACTATCTACCGGGCTAGGAGGGATAGCTCGACACTGGAGGGTTTGATGCTATGGGGATGGTATTTGCTATAATTATTGTGCGCACGGAAACGGAAAAGAAAGCCTCTTTTGTAATATGACTTAATCGAGAGCTTAATCATTCCGGAAAGGGGTTGTTTGATTCTATGAATATTGGGCGGGGAAAATTGAGTCTAAGAAAAAGATTTAATTTTTTGAATTACGCGATAATCTCCTTCCTTAATTAAAAATGAAAAAATAATATCTTCTACAGTATCGTAGATTATTTATTATATTTAATAAATTTAGAGTCAGTTAATTGCATATAGATAAAAGGCAATATTAAAATATTTACATATAATTAAAGTTAGCTAAAGTGAATGGTAAAGAGATTGGTTATCTTCACAACGCAGGTAAATAGGTGCGAAATGGTAAATGTTACCATTACCTGTGAATGTGGAATAAATTATCCTTACGACATTTAATAAATAATGCATTTGCAAATATTTTTAATGAAATCAGAATCAAATACGCAGCAAATGTATAATGGAGGTTGAAAAAATGTTTATTGAAATTTTAAATAATTCAGAAAACGCACGTCCAAGATTCTCGATAAAATTTTCAATAAAAATTAGCCCGTAAAAAAAAATTGTTATTTTATTTCATCTACTCTTATTCATAGATGTATTTTAAAAAATCCTTTTTTGCGTTGACCAAGGATTGAACCTTCCTCCCCAGTAACTGGCTCTTAAATGCTGGGAATTTTTTCTTCTTTTAAAATTAAAAAAAAAAACCTTTTAATTAAAATTTAAAAAAAAAACTGGAGTCATCCGCGCTAACAACAGACCAAAATGCTGATTGCGAAGGACCGACATTTGTTTCGTATATTAAGTGCTGTGAATGTCATCAAATTTCAGATAAATGCGTATATGTTTAATGCGTTCTCAACTAAAACGAGTCTGTTTGCTGAGTTTCAGCTCGATCGGATGTCGTAAATTAGGTCAGTTTCCACTTCTAAGATTTTACTTCCTACAGTACAAACGAATAAAAATTCAAAATTCCCATGTAATAAAAAACCGCTAGTAAAAAGAACTAAATAAAAATAAATCATTGGATACATTAATTGTATCAATTCAACAATTAATAAAATGGTGGTTTAAATTGATCACAATATGCAACAAAAACTGAACAGGTCAAATTTAAAATTCATCAAACAATTATTATGAAGACCCAAGTCTGTTTCAAACACCGCGCCCCTATTAGAGCAATAAACCTCCCCGGTGTCCTCGTGGAATATTGAAAGGGGTTATATAAGGCAGTACCTACCTTGCTGTCAAATCGGAGTTTATGTAATTACAGACATGACGTGAAATACCTCCGCGACATGTGAGGGTACTTACCTACCAGTCACTACTCACTTTGAGTTGGAATCATTTTATTAAATATTTATAGACATTCATTCCGTGCAAGTTCCGTTCTGTTATTACATTTTTAATATGAAGTATACTTCCTTAGTCTTATATGACGTCTTTGACGCTGAGTAAAATATTTATAGTATATAAAATAGAGTATGCAAATTCCTGTGCGAAGTTTTTATGCGAAAGTTTTTATTCACCCACAAGAATAAAACATTAAACTACCATACGACTTTTGATAAACCGTGATTTTTTTGTAAATACCGCACAAATCTTGCTCTAACTTGCTCTACTGCTCCTAACAACCTGAAGCCAGTGAGACTACGGCATCTTAAGGGAATTTTCACTATTTTTCATATTCTCGAAAAATTTAAGAAAAAAAATGTAATTAAAGTATTTCCAATTTATTTTTATGTTGACAAATATATTTCCTACAACTATTTAAAATATGCCGTTGCAATGTCCATTTTTAATCGTGAATTCGGCGGCGTTGATGTCATGCTGGACGTAGGCGTATAAAGAAATTGTAGCCAGTTGGAACCGTTTCGGAATATGTGGTTTCAGATCGTTTTTGAAATAAATAAAATCAGTGAAAATATTAAAATTTTGTAATCGTAAAAATAAACTTTACATCTTACACATATTTTTAACGGCATTTGTAGTTCATGACAATACTCCATCGGGAAAATTGTGTGACTGAAGGAAGTATATAGGTTAGAGAAAGGTGAAGAAGTACTTGGCTATTCAGTTCTTGTAATGTTTCAATTCTGAATAATGGCCTTTCACCGGGGTAATACTGAGAGAACCTTTCACTCTGGACGTAGAGCAAATTACAATTTTATATTATTTTTAGGGAATATATTGTTAAATAACACAATGAAATTTAGTTGGGCACGTCAGGAATTTAACCCGCATCTTTCAGATTCGAAGTCCAGAGCCTTACCACTCAACCACGGGAGTAAATGAGACCTTTATTGAATGGTTTTGAAAATAAAATTTAAAAGAATTATATGAAATTTACAATATTGTTTTGTAGTACCCACACTCACCACTACTTTAACTCAGGTTAAAAAATAATAATAATAATAAAACGTAATAGAACTGATAAGTTAAGAAGGGCGGTACCTTTTGCAATAACACGGTAACAAATGTTGGTGTTTAGTGAAAACTTTACTGATTTTATTTGGAAAAATAACATAAATTGATAATTTGTGGCAGAAACGTAAGGTACTTGTTAACTTAATTCACGTTACAAAGGAAATCGGTGCGTTATTTCCTTTCAAAATTTACCTCGCAAATACAGAGTACTTATCGTTAATCCGAACAGTTGAAATGATAATAAAATTTAATTACTTCTTTCATAGTTGCGATATTAATTGATGACATAATTTTAATTACATGAAAATGAAATACTCTGTAAACAACACTTTTAAACACAAATAATCTTCATGTTTTAAAGCCAATGGCTTCTTTGTCAGGATAATGAATATTGACAAATGTTATTTTCGTATAAAATTCAATTATTGTGACTAAATATGGGTTTCCATATTTAATTAAAATAAGTGTTATTTTATTAGTTTCAAATATGATATTTCTATTATACAAGATGAAAAGCCTGCATGTAAGAAAAATCACAGTAATGCTTGAAAAGATAATTTATTTTTGGAATACTATATTGAGTAACACCTAAAATTTTGTTCATGTTGAATTTTGCGGTCACACGTGAAGATAGCAGCCAATAAAAATGTGCGGTGAGAAAATGAATATGGTGTTGGTGATTCTTTTTCGAAATATTATACAGTTAAATATGACCGAAGGATATTGGGTCCCATTAGCTCAGTTGGAAGAACGGTGCCCTGGCAAAGCGAAGGTCCTGGGTTTAAGTCTAGACGCGACCGTAGATTTTTCTGTTTCAAATCATCGTTTCAGAATCGCTTATTATTGTGTGCAATAATTGATAATTTTGTAAGTTCATTCAAAAACGAAAATACGTAATTTTTTACGTAAGTTTTGTCTTGTTTCTCTTTCTCTCATTTTCTATCCCTGTGTTTGTAATTGGCATAATATATTTTTACCAATGTATTAGTGGATAAGTAAGTACCTTGTTGTAAATTCCTACTTTGGCATTGTGTTTATGTGTATATCTCGGTTTGTTTCTTTTTTTGTACTGTTTTGTATATGAAACTTATAATTTTGATAGCAAAATACCAATGAAAAATTGTAAATATTAACTCCCACCAATTTATTAAAAATTTCTCCCGTTCTTAAATTAGTTTTGTATCTTATCGGAATTGCTCTATCAAGCAATAAAAATAAAATGGGGTAAAAAACTGTTAACTGAAATTAAGGTTTACATAAATGAGACAACAATAATACCGCTGTACAGAAACACGCTGTGAATTTCGTCCCTGTTTAAAATCAAACAAGTAAATATTCTAAGCGTATTTGACAAAAAATAGTGCACTAATATATACGGAATTGCAGTAGCAGTGTAGTAAAGAAGTGTCAAGCTGTACTAGTACATCTGTAATAACCTAAATCCGAATTTTTGAAAAAAAAAGTTTGCTCTCAAAACATTTGATAAACAGCGATTCCTCGGTAATAGGCCAGTGTTGAACTCAGTTTGTGTTTGTGTGTGTGTACGTGCTACGACGTTCGACCGCCGACCAACATCGTCCACGCAGGGCCGCTAAACCTTTTACCGCTCTACATTTCGAAGCAGTACCATGGACACCAGTGACACCTTTTCTTTCATCTCTGCGGCAAACCAAATTATAAATTCCTTACAAAATACTATAATGGACCCAAGCAATAAGTTTACAAAAGAACAAATGGGGAAATTGTCACCAAAACTCACAGAACTGCTAGGGAATATAAGCCTTGTTGCTACCAAAATGGGCTTTCTGGAGAATAACCAACCTGCTGATATAAAAAAACAAAAAAATATAAAAAACAAGTACAGTATCTTAATTACTCCAAAAAATAAAGATACATCAACAGAAATACAAAATAAAATTCAAAGGCACTTTAAAACCAGCCAATTAGGAATATGCATTGAAGGCATTAAAAAAATCTCCCAAAATCGAATTGTAATCGATTGTGTTAATAAAGAAGACGCTAAAAAACTACAAACTTTAATTACTAAAGATCTACATGATATTGACTGCAAAGAATTAACAAAGAAAAAACCAACAATGATATTCAAGGGAATTTTCAACGACTTTATCAAAGAAGATTTTACTGACGATATCTTGAACAAAAATGAGGATATCAAAATTGTAACGCAAGAAACAGAAAAAAATTCTATTTTTAACATAAAAGCAATAATTAAAAACAAATACAATGACACCGCTAACTACATAGTAGAAGTAGACAGCACAACCAGGAAGATTCTATTAAATAAAGAAAAAATAAACATTGGCTACCAGCGAGTTACGGTTGGCGACGCCTGCCCAGTAATACAATGCTACTTCTGTCTACGTTACGGACATACATCAAGAAACTGCAACCAGAAAGAGAAAAACAATTCGCCTTCCTGCTCGCACTGTGGAGCTGCTCACTTGTTCAAAGAATGTGCCTCAACAAATCAACCGAGGTGTGTAAACTGCACTTTTCAAAATGACAGGTTTCAACTGTCATTTCCTACCAATCATAATGCGAATGATAAAACCAACTGTTTATATTATAAAAAAATGCTGGCATTCGCACAACAGAAAATTGAATACTAATTTGGATTCAAGGTATATTTTTCATAGTAACTCATGTTTATTGTCAATATATTATGCATGTACCTGCACTTTCAAAATTTTAAAAACTAACAAAATTAATAATGCTATGATATATTCTTTAAAAAAACATGATGTTCCCTATCAATCTCCAGGATATAAAACAAGTATACTTACTATTAAAACTGAAAATTCTAAGAAATATTCAAAAATGATACTAACAATTAAAAAAAAAATGTCCATAATCAAACGAACTGTCAATATTACAAAAAAATACTTGCTCTCACGGAACAAAAACTGGAATATTGTTATAAATTTTAAAGATGTCTATAAAAATATTTCATATCTATTCTCAATGTCTTACAAATATGCATGTACTTTTGAATATCCACAAGCTATAAAAAATAATAATAATATAGTCTATACATTAAAAAACCGACAAATCTTTCATCATTCTACATACTTTAAAGTCAGGATACATGTATTTAAAACCAAAAAATTTAAATCATTCTCTATATTGAAGATAAAAAACCTAAATATTTTCTTCATGATAACACATCTCTACTTAATACACTTTTATGTTTATTTTTACAATTCATTACATCTACGTTCTACATTTGTATATTCCTACCAGAAAATAGAAAATACAATAACAATCCACAACTGCATTTATCGAATGCTAGTAAATTACAGAATACTAAAGTCTAATTATAGATATATTAATTTGTCAAAATTATTATTATATACATTACTAACCCATATATCATGCTGCCAATATTCTATAGGCAATAAATCTCTACACTATATGTTCACTTGTACTATTGATATATTCTTCCAAACGCTATTTTTTATTGTAATTATTATAAAAAGAAGAACGAATCAAATTAATTATTGCTGTCAATTAAACAAACACTCACTATGTCTCCGAGTATTATCTAAACATAAAATAAATCTTATAGAAAAAATCAAAACCTTCAATTTTAGATATGAACTGAAATCGAGCAAGAATAGTGTTACACTAATTATGAGCATTATTACTTATTCATTTACTCGTAGAATTTTATATACATATTTTATCACACCTAAATAAATACAATGGAAAATTTTAACTTAAGCGAAATTGATAAAAATCTAAATATAGAAGAATACGTATGTGAAGCAGCCAGTGAATGCAATAAGATCTATGACAATATAATAAATAGACTAACAATCTTGCACCTAAACATTAGAAGTATAAATAAACACATGGATGAACTTTTGGTATCCCTAAATACATTATGTTCACAGCCAGATTTCATAATACTATCCGAGGCGCACATACATGCAAACATAAATATACCAATCATCCCAAACTACAAAAATTACAATACAAATTATCAGATTAATAAAAATAGTGGAATTGTAGTATACGCTAAAGAAAAATTTACTGATATCAATATTACCGAAATACACATATGCAAAGCAAACTGTTTGTCATTAAATTTTGTTTTAAATAATATGCCATTCAATATAATCGCAATATATCGAACACACAGTTCTGATGTACCTTTATTTATAGAAGAATTAAAAAAAATTCTATGTAACAAAAACCATCTAAATTGTATCGTAATAGGTGATTTAAATATTAATATTGGTCCTAATAACCACTGTAAAAATAAATTAGATTATATAAATGCTATGAATGAAATGAACTTTATATCATGTGTAAATAATTTCACAAGAGAATTTGCAAACCAATCGCCATCATGCCTGGACCACATATGGAGCAATATTAAACACACAGAAAAAATTAAATCTATTATATGGATAAATAAATAAATAACTTATATCATTGATGTTGCTATTCCAAATTCCTGTAATATTCAAAAATCTGTTAGTGAAAAAATAAGAAAATACACAGATTTAGGAAATGAAATAAAAAGAATTTGGCATTCTCAGACTATAAAAATATTACCATTCGTTATTTCGGCTACTGGCATTATACCTAGCTCTCTAATTAAAAATTTAGGCGTATTAGATCTATCAAAAAATTTATATATAAAGATGCAAAAGTCGGTCATTTTGAATACATGTAGGATAACAAAAGATTTTTTAAATATTTATGTTGAGGGATCAGTAGGATTTATAGGCCCTGTTAGAAGTTCTACCGAGCCGAACCCTCTGATATGAAAATATCTGGAGACGGTGAATTTTTTTTCCCATTTGATATCTGGTGATTTGACGTGTTGTTGTTCTTGTATTGTTTTGTATTTATTTTACTTATATAATGCACTTACATAGTGTTGATTGACTAGCTGATCATTTGTGGAAAAGTGAGTGGAAGGGTTAAGTTTTTCCTTTGGGGAAGACTTAACCCGGACAACTAAATCGGAAGTTTAAAAAAAAAAAAAAAGGAAAAATGATATAACAGATCACCATACAAATATTTTTATTTATGATTTCAATAAAAACTTAGGATCAAATGACTCTAGAAAAAATATTAACATAATTTCCAAATTGAACAATGTAAAATTAAACAATAAATTAAGTAACGAATCTTGGTCCTCAATACTAAATTGCCAAAACCCAGACATGTGCGCAAACTTCTTTGAAGAAACTTTAAATGCTCATATCGCAGACTGTACAACCTTTATAAATAATCAACCAAGTTCTAAATTAAGGCAAATCAAACCATGGATTACGCAAGGATTACTCATATCTATCCGGAAAAAAGAAAAACTTTTCATAGACACAAAAAAAACCCTACCAATAGCCAAGTAAAAAACGAATACAAAATATTCCGGAACAAACTCATTAAAATTATCAAAGACACAAAAGAAAAATATTACAGGGAGAAAATAATCCTCACAAAAGAAAACCCTAAAAAAACATGGAACACTATAAATGAAATAATGAATGAAAATAATAAAAATAAGTCTACAATAAATGTCATAAACAATAATGGAACTAAAATAAATGCTATCCGTGAACCAAAAATGTGCGCAAATATTTTCAACAAATTTTTCGCTACCGTCGGTCAAAAACTTGCATATAAAATTGACCAAAATTATCAACCTGATGACATACATGAAGATAAAATAACAAATAGCAATCTTTTAATTTTTAAACCGACTTCAGAAAAAAATATTGAAAACATAATACAATCACTTAAAAATGGTAGTGCGCCAGGATACGACGGTATAACTACAGAAATCTTGAAAAAATACTGCAATTTTCTAACCAAACCGATTACGCATATAATTAATATAAGTAATAAATACGGAATATTCCCGTCTAACTACAAAAAAGCCATTATAATCCCAGTATATAAATCCGGAGATCCAAAAGAAGTAAACAATTACCGCCCAATATCCTTATTATCCAACATTGCAAAAATACACGAAAAAGTAATAAAAAAACAAATTACTGATTATACAGATAACCAAAAAAGTATTAACCCTAGTCAATACGGTTTTAGAGATAAACTTAGCACCCAAGACGCAATTGCAGAATTAACTAAGCTTATTTACAAAACATTAGATAGAGGCAAAAAATGCTTAAGTATATTCATTGACCTCAGTAAAGCTTTTGATAGTGTCTCACATTCAAAATTAATTAATAAAGTAAATAATATAGGAATTACTGGCAAAGCTAAAACATGGTTAAAAAGTTATCTCTATCAAAGAACTCAACAGGTTAAAGTAAACAACGAATTAAGTGAAATAGAAAATATAGATTTTGGAATTCCACAAGGAACTGTTTTGGGACCTTTACTTTTTATATTATATGTTAATGAACTTTTTCAACTCCCAATCATTGGAAACATCATATCTTACGCAGATGATACAGTTATAACTATTGAAGGAAATTCATGGAATGAGGTCGTAGTATCAGCTAATAATGCAATAAATATCGTTAAACTATGGTTTGACGAAAATTTATTGACACTGAATATCGAAAAAACCCATTTTATACCTTATAGCCTAACAGGGAATAACTCAAATGTAAATCTAAACATAAAAATTCACGAAAGAAATTGCCTCCTTAAATTCGCACCCTGTAATTCAAACTGTATAAACATTAGTAGTAAAAAAGAAATAAAATATCTTGGAATAATTATTGATAATAACATTAAATGGAAAAGTCAAATAAATTCCACAGTAGACAGAATGAGAAAACTAATCTATATATTTTTTAGACTAAGAAATATTGTATCATTAAAAATACTAAAAGATATTTATTATGCATTGGCGCACTCTGTCCTACAATATGGAATCGTGGCTTGGGGGGGTGCATATAAATCATCCCTACTCCCACTGGAAACTATTCAAAAAATACTAATAAAAATCATCTTAAAAAAGCCATATTACCACCCAACTATAAATGTTTTTCAAGATTTCCCGGTTCCCCCACTTACAAAAATTTATGACAAAATTGCACTTCTACAAATACATAAAGATTTCTTTAGTAAAAATAATTTACCACAATTGAATATTAGCAAAAGAATAATATCTGTTGGAGGACTAACCGTGCCACTAGCACGAACCACAACAGCACAACATCACTATATATTCAAGGGTGTAAAATTATTTAATAAATTACCCCTTGATATACGATCGGAAGAAAACTACGAAAAATATAAAAAAAAAATTAAATTAAAATACTCTTGTACCACCTCATAACTTTACTTATTGTTTAGAAATATGTTTTTGCCTTTTAAATTCTTTGAATCATTTATTAACTAACCTATATTTTTATTACTTTTATTGTTATTTTTGTGTTATTTTTTGTTTTATTACTAATATTTTTTGTTTAATTTAAACAAATGTAAAAATATTTTTGTTGTCCTCTCCTAAACACAAGCAGCTGCTTTATTAGGAGAGTGATTGATATATTGGTGTTTATATTGTAAAAAAAATTGTAACCTTGTTTATATGTTTCAATAAAAAAAAAAAATAAAAAAAAAAGTTTAAATCCACATTAAAATTAAGAAAGTGATAACAAAATTAATCAACATTTATTTTTAATACCTATTATTATGATTGAAATTCTGAAAATAAAAACATGTCCTAGTTTAGAAAATAATACCAATAATACCTCGGATTTGACCTGAGCCGGTCATTATGTGCACCAATCAGCCGTCCCTCATTAGACAACGGGCCTGTCAGGTCTGTGCAGGGCCGGGCGTAGTGATGGAGTGGCCGCAGCTCAATAATATTAATTGCCGGGTATGTCAGGGAGAATAGATCTATTATAGTCTCTATTATATACGGTCCCTGTCTCTGTCTCTTCGGATCAACAACTCTCGCCTTATGTCGTATATCTTCGTATTATTTATTGTGGGATTGACAGGTCAATTCATTATGGTTCCCGATCTATCTTATAAACATATTTTGTTTTTGTATCAATATTATCTCGAAAGTTTAGTAAAATAAGTGACTCCAGTGGAAAATATTACGGCTTAAAAATGAATGTATTCATTTTAGGTCAACAAATGCCGATTCTGAAAATATAAGTTTCACCTAGTTACGTATTATGAATAAAACGTTATTTAAAAATGAATAAAACACTATCCCTTCAAAATAAGTTTTTTTGGTTGGCATTACTGCATCGGCCTTTTCTTGGAGGGTTTTAAATTCTGGTACTGTATGAAAAATGATATGTTTTGGTATCACAAATTTGTGCATCTAATAGATTCGATATTTTTAAATGTATAACACAATGAATTATGCGTTTTGAAAGCTGTAATTAATATTACAAAATATTACGAATTTGACATGTAATTTAAAAAATAATACCCATCCCCACTTCCCACCCTTAAAATCAGAATAAAGCCCTGGCAACACTAGGTACTTCAGCGGGTTTTTTTTTTTTAAATTATTGTTCATCACTGATTAACGATATTGAAAATCTAAAGATCTTAATTTTGTATGTAAGGAGAAGATAACTATTAATAAAATCTAAACGACAAATTGAATAGAATGAGACAGAGACAAATAAAAAGGTAACGGTCTCACCCGGGAATTGAACCTAGGATCTTTGTATTACCGTTACAACGCCTCTTACCACTCGAATATTGTGACATAAATATTATATGTTATTTTTATCAATATCAATCATATTTCAAATTTAGAATTAACAATATTTTCATACATGTAAGTCTAAAATCGTGACGTTTAAAAGAGAGAGTACGAAAACAGTGTGCAATATAGTTGGAATGATGAATACTTGGAGCAGGTGGATGAGTATTTAGGGAGTATGTTTACGAGAGATGGGAAGGCTGACAGAGATATTGAAAGAAGGGTAAATTCAGGTAATTCCATTAATGGAGAACTGAACGCAGTTAGCGCTAACCTAAAAATTTACAAAGAAGCGAAGCTAGCAGTCCACAATGGAGTGCTGGTACCTACCCTGATGTACGGAAGTGAGGCATAGAACTGGCAGAGAAAGGATAAAAGTAGACTGAATTTTGTAGAAATGAGATCCCTGTAGCGTATGTGTGATAAAACTATGTGTGCTCGTGTAAGAAATGTGGAGATCCGCAAAGAGTGCAAGGCTGATGTAAGCGTAATGAGTAAGATCTAGAAAGGGACGCTTATATGGTTTGGGCATGTAGAGCGAATGAGCGAAGAAAGGAGAATGTACAATGCAAATATGAATAGTAGAAGAAGTCGAGGACGCCCGAGGAAGACATGGCACGACCAAGTGAATCAGATACTTCAGTTGGGCCATTGGGTCAAGAGTCAGAATAATGGAAGAGTATGTATGAGACGATGAATGAATGCGAATGAAGCAAGGAGTGTGTGCCGAGTTGTTTGGGGGTCCCTCCTCTCTGCCTACCCCTGCCCAGAAATGGCGTGATGGTTAGTTAGTTAGTCTTTTAAATACTTAAAAAAAAAAAAACTTTTTTACTTGTTCGGTTTCATGTGTTTTTCAGATTTATTAGTATTATTTTTTTCTTCATTGATATATTTTACATTGATGGGTATAGTTTTCAAAAGGTATTACAATAAAATCTGTAAATTTTCGTTAAAAAAAGGTAGTGTTGTGTATTTTTTAAAATCTAAGAACCTGTTTTCGTAATTAATACCGACAAAAAAAATTGTCTACGTCTCCTCCTATTTATACAATCCTAGGTATAAAATGGCAGTAATTCTAGGCATTGTATAAGAAACGTCGATTCGATTAGTCGATATCAAAGGCATAACCACAAAAGTTAGTAACGAGCTTTCTCCACCAAGCGCGCACCGCCGCAATATAACTGGCCCCTAATAGCCATTAATCCGGTGCTTGTGACTAATGTACAACTCATAAAGTTAATTCAGTAAGCTCACACGTAGCCTCCATTTTGCTAACGGTATCACGTCTCATCCTTAGCCTAGACCAAAGCCTTCTTATCCTGATGTGAAAATGTTCCCAGAACTTAGTAATCCGCACTCCGTAAAGAAATCCTACAGAAAATCCCATGGCTCCCTTACAAACAATTCTCGCAACTTTTCCACCACGATTTCACAAACTTCGGATCCCTCTAGGTTTTTTGATACATTTCAAGTGGGTTTTGAATTGTTTGCCGCTGTTTTGTTTAGAATCCGTGATTCGCGATAAATCAACGGAATACTGATGGCGCCGCCGCTAAACATATTCTAGTGGCAGATCGGGATGGGAAGAACAGAAGCATTTAATATGCGAGATGAATTTAAATCTTTGTGCAAGGCGAACTAGGACCCTTCCACGATAAAACCATTACAAACATAAAACACCTCTCATTTAATGTCTTTATTAAAATCATCTTCAGGTATCAAACCTTTTCTGAACCATCACCACCATTCTGAAATTGTTGCTTAAAACGGCTTTAGTCGTGTCTGGTGATCACATTTGAATAGCCAGGTACTTCTCCATCTCTATCTCCTCCCCATACAACAGCCTTCAGCCTCGCAACATATCCTACTTGGGGGTACTATAGTCTCACTAGCTCCAGGTAGTTAGTAGCTGTTTACGCTATTCACATTGAAAAAATTAGTAAAACTATCTGAGATCTTTCGCCGGATGAAATTGCAAGTATTTTCTAACTGAAATTTTATCTCAAACGTTAGAGCTTTGAATTGTGAGAAGAATTTTTTTTGTTATTATTTTTTTATTTATTTATATGAATAAAATGATGTTAACACTCGGGAAACGCCAGGAAGTAACTTTTAGTCCGTACCTACCATCGCTTTTTCTTATTATTATATTTTTTTCCGACTATTTGTACTGGTTAAATCTTCCCCACAGAAAAAATCTAACCCCTTCCACACACTTTTCCACAAATGATCATCTAGTCAATCCACATTATACAAGTGCATTATGTAAGCATAATAAATCCAAAACAATACAAGAACAACACGTCTTATCACCAGAGATCAAATGGGAAAATAATTCACCGAGTCCAGATATTTTCATATCAGAGGTTTTAGGTCGGTAGAACTCCTAACTGGACCTATAAATCCTGCAGATCTCTCAATATAAATATTTAAAAACTCTATTTTTATATATCAATTCTTCTAAAGGCAGATCTAATACGCCTAAATTTAGAATGAGAGAGCTAGGTATAATGCCAGTAGCCGAAAAATAAATAGTAATATTTTTACTGTCTGAGAATGCCAAATTCTTTTAATCCTAAATCTTTGTATTGTCTTATTTTTTCAGAAACAGATTTTTTAATATATTACAGGAATTTGATGCAGGAATTTATCGATGATATAAGTTTTTTTTTTTTTAAATTTCATTTAAAACTATATCAGATTTATTACGACTAATCATTCGGTCTGTTAGTATATTTTTATCAAAATATATTAAATTCTTATGATTATTAGTATGAATGTATTCTTATTATTATATCAAAAATCATGAAATTTGAACGCCTTTAGGAGTGAATGCAACCACTTTTACTGTGCAATACCATTATCGTCATGAGTTTTAAAATTTTCTTTGTCCTTAAAAAAATCAGCAAAAAATTCACATTGTGTATTTTTAAATATTCATTTGTTTACAAAAATACAAAGTTGTATTTCGTGAGAGGTAGTTGATTAAATATTTGTTGAAATTAGGCTTGATTTCACGTGCTCCATTCTTGTTGGTCTTTGAACCCATGTTCTAGATAATAATTATCGGTACGCATGCAAATACTTCACGTTGGAATATATCCGGTCTAAATCTAAAAGTGCTAAAAACGTTAGAATTATAATACATTCCACGCAATTAATAAACATTTAAGATAAATATCATTTTATGAGCAAATAACCGTCATGGAAAACTTTTATTATACGCTAAATGTGAGCAATTTTTAACATGCAAACAATCTCGTTTTGGTAACTTATTTCCTTCTACGTTTTGTTTATGTTCGCTTTTCACAAAATATTTCCTTTTATTTCTTCTCTGCTCTTTCTTACTTTGTTTTGTTGTGGATTTTCCGTGAAAAGAAAAAAAAAACTGAAATGAAAATTTCTTGAAGTTTTTATTATCTTTTCAGCGTTGTCAAGAAACATTATGAAAAATTGCTATTGTTCATTTTCGCAACACGTTTGGGCGGCCTTGTTAATACAATAATGTTATTTTAATTTCTAACATGACTAATTACATTCATCTCGAACATAAAACATAAACTTTGCCGTAAAAAAATTTGTTATTTTTGCGAAATTTTTTTTCGACAAACTGATGCGGTTTTCAATATTATAATAACGATTTTGTTGATACATTCGGAAAAGAATATTTCTTATATATTCGTTTATCTTAATTTTTGGTTGTTGTTTGTACCAAGAAGTTGCCTCACCCGCCACTACCCACTTGGGTCGTCCGGGTCGAGGCGCACAGTTTGAGCTGCATCTCGCAAAAAACGGCCCAGGGACTTTACCGCTCGAGTTAAGCACACTTGCCACTGAGCCACTTCCTGTCAGAGACAGTGGTTGTCGGTAGTTGTTGTATGTATTTTAAGAATGTGTCTGAGAAATTAGAATTTGACCAAGTAAAAAAATTTCAAAGGTTCTTTTGAAAAATAACAGAGGGCACCACTGCCATTTACAACAGTCAGAAGTTGTACATAGATAGCATAATAATACTATCCAGTATACTCTCAGATACCATCAGATAGATCACATCAGATGTGGTTATTTTACCTATATTTTGATTAAGATTGGTAATGGGGTTTGTCCTTATATATATTATTATAGATATTTATAGAATATTTGCGTCAGGATCATCGCTCATCAACAAATTTATTAGAGAGGCGATCTGAAATTTACCTTTAGAATGAAAATCGTAAGTAAACTTTAAAAAAATGAATAGTGATTCAGATTTGTCATTTCCTTACATATTTAGATACGTTAAAAGTTTAAACAAAAGAAATACAAAATTAAAATTTATAATAATCTTTATTGAACCCTTGCAGAACAATTACTTAAGAAATATTAACAGACTCTTATGGAGTCATGTCGAAATTCTGTATTCATTTTCAAGCTTCATGGCTCATGATAGAAATAATGCTGCAAATTGAAAAGAAACACATTTTAGAAAAAACAAATTAAAAAGGCTATAATAGATTTATCATCTCTGAGCTCACCGTTCACCATTTCAAGAGGGACACTCAACATAATATATTTGGTTATTTTTAACGATCGATAAATGTCACCTCTCCTAAGATCGTAAAACGAGAAACAAAATTGCATAAAAACTTATTTTTCTTCTTTTAAACATGGACCGCTTCTCGGGTGAAGATAGTGACCCTCTTTTCATAGAAAATATTATTGAAGATGCAAATAATGACTTTGTATTTTTATGAATGAATCCTTAAGTTAAACCTATATAAATGTTGTTTCTTCCCTTGGAGGTTCTACTTAGGTACCGTTCAATCCCATTAACAAATGGCGGCGGTGCCTGACCCTAGTAAAGCGACTTAACCGTATATTTGCACGCACATCTTCCAACCCTAAAATAACAAAAGCGTCGCGTCTCTGTGGGGTCTGGCTCGCCCCAGACTTACAAAAGGCTACATAAACACTGTTTGATGTGCTCGGATAAACTTTGCGGCAGATCTAGGGTTAGAATTGCATATGACGTAATGCGACAAAGAGCATTTACGATACGACAGATACAAGTTTCTTGCACAATTGAACCTGTGTCAAAGCAAAATTTTCAGTTGTGAGATTTTGAAAGTTGTAAAAACATAGTAGCTAAGATAATGTTACAATATTCCGGAGTGAAAATTTTTTGAAAACAATTTGTTGATGGATTTTTGAAAAAAATGCCACGTAGCAATAAACCCATCTTTTACCAACTTTGTAATATTTATATGAATAAGTAGTTACAGCCTTAATAATAAACAAATAGTTCCCAATGGTTAAACGGTGTTATAATTAAACATTGACTAAAGACTGTACATTAGGGTGTCCCAGGACATAAGGAAGAATTTTTTTTCATGAATTTAAATATGCATACCCTCTTATTTTATTCCATTTGATCTCAATAACTCACATAAAAAATATTATTTTGATTAAACACTGGCAACCCGTGCCGACTTGATGCCAAACATATGGTACCCTCAGCGTCGACACCTTCTTTCTGACTTCTTGATACGAAGCATTTGACCACATCGTAGGGAATTCGTTAAGAAACTGGCATCTGTTTTCAGACTACAAACAAATACTTGCTCTTGACTGAAATGAAATCGTAAATATTTTTCTCTGAAACAAAAGTCTAAATTTAAAACACTAAATTATGATATGAACAAAAACCTCAATACAATACATAATTTAAAGTACTTAATAAACTCACCATACAATTTACCATCAAGATTTTCCTTCGATGGGATGTAAAGTTTGTCATGGGTTAATAAATTATTTTTTTTGATATTTCGAGCATTTTTATTTTAGTTGTTTGATCCATAGCGTCGTCAAACAGCGATAAAATAGATCCTTCATCGGTCAAATACCATAACTGCTTACTAAACAGAAATAAAGCTGCCATTGAGATGTTTTCATCAATTTTTTCTTAAGCCTTCATCGATTTCAAAAAACACAAGTCCTGGTAAGGTGCTTTAACTGCTATAATACATTGTAACCATGGCTTGACATAGGATGTTACTATGAACAGGCAAACGTCTAAAAGTGCCGCCTTATCCTTACCTGTAATTTTAAATTGCGCACAAATTTATGATATTTTCAAGGAATAAAGCGCCTTTGCCATACATCGAGCACCTGGAGGCCGAATCTTAAATGTTCTCGCTGTATCTCCTCCTAAAACTATCACACAGAGTTTTAAAAACATTCAATAGTCATCTCCAAGTATTTTTGTTGTCAGTGCAGTACGGTAAAAGTCAAGCAAATCATCGATTTTGGAAGCGGTTAGGTGCAATGTGAGATTTTCTCTGTAGCACTGAATTTTATCGGGATCAACATTTTTACAGTTATCTCGAAACTTTTTGAAGAGTGGTATGTCAGGGCTTGTAGTCACTTGACTGATTTTTACTTCGAACACAGCTTTTAATACCACCTATGGCTATATTTGGTATATATTGACAGTTAAATTCACTTTCCGGATATTGTAGAACAAAACTTCAAGAACTTGTCCATTAGATGGCAGTTTAGAACCCGATATTTGGTGTTTTACGACTCCTATTAAAAATATACTCTTTTTAAAAGTGCGTAAATCTAACAACATCTTGCCTGAACGAGTGATTTTCGTTTACTAACAAAATAGCAAGTTACTACAAGCTCATCAACACGTTTGCTCGCTGGCGTCTTAATGTACAAGTACTGACATCTTTCGATGCAAGTCGGCACGGGTTGCAGTTGTCCAAAGTAAGCGAAATTTTTTTATAAGTGTTTTGTCATTATTAAAACAAAATTAGAGGGTATGCGTTCAAAAATAACAACTTTAATTTTTTTGGGACACCCTACTGTACATGTTCTGTTTTTAATTCTTGCTAGTAAAAAGATTCTAAACTGTGCTACAAATGAACAGGCAACAATTTTTGACGCACCAGCGTGTGCTTCTCCTGTCCAAATTCACGATTTTGACGCATCACTTCGTAAGTCAGGTTTTTTTTTCATAATTTCTATTCTAATGGCCAATTTACTGCTTTATTAGGATTATAATAAAAAAAAAAAATTCAAGTGTCACGAATTCGTAACTTGGGTGTAATATTCGATGAAAACTTGACATTCATTGCACACATCAACTATATAACCAATAAGGCTTTAAAGATGCTTCGCTTCCTTTTCAGAACTTTTATTTATTTTAAGAGAACCCTCCATATTTCATTTGTTAGATGTCAAGTCAAATATAATTCACCTACTTGGTTCCTTTTTCATAAAATAACTCTAACATTATGGAAAGAGTTCAGCACAAATTTCTTAGGTACGTAAATTTCAGGCTCAAAATTCCAATTGAAAACATTAATTATGTTAGTTTGAAGAATCAATAGTATCTAATAACGCTGTCTTACAGAAGAATTATGTCAGACCTGGTTGTGTTACACAGAGTCATTAACAACCTTATTAACAGCCCTGCCATCGTTGCCACTGTTAAATTCCATGCGCCGACTCGGACCACAAGACAAAATATAACATTTTTCTGAAATACACATAGAACCAACACTCAGACACACTCACTAACTAATAGAATGCATGATATGGTACACATATAGTACACAAGTTTGAGGGTACTATAGATATATAATTATTGACTAATATTGGAATAATTGAAGTAATATTCTTCTACTTTCTATATTATTTCATGTTACTGTTACATGTTTTATTAATATTGTTTCATATTTATCATCTCTGACTTTGTACTATTAAATAAAATTATGAATAATTTCATTGACAACCCTGAAATTCTCGTCAAAATAAAATTTTACGTACCGACCAGAAATACGAGGCAAAGCGCTACCTTTTTAAAACCAACTATGAAGCTCATACAACTATAAATAGACTACACCATTTTGGCCATAAATTTGGGAATATTGTAGACATGTTTAATGATTCCGTATTTCACGAATTATTAATATTAATTATTAATTCACGACTCCGTAGTGAATACACTTTTTATTTTTATATTTCTATGCAAAATATGTTTCTTTATCCATATTTTGCTATATAATCCACCCTATTAATTTTAATTTAATCATAACTCATTATTTATTGTTAACTATATACCTAATACAACTGTATTACTTGTTACCCTATTTTTGTAAAAGCCCATTAGGGCGTAAATAAATATTCAGTTTACTGTTATTTCAAGCTTTAAAAATGTTGTGTATAATTTGCGATAGCTCACTAGGCATACATTTTATATCATATATTCTGTTCATATAATCTGTGTAAAAGCTCATCTGGACGTAAAATCAAAACCAAAGAATTCAACATTTTTACTACTATTATTTTTATTATTTTTCGTTAAAATACCTGGAAATATTCCTAAGAAACTAAATGAGAAATTTCAACTGCAGAAAATTCAAACAGGTTGTTATGCAAACAAATAT
Organism: Hesperophylax consimilis; assembly: GCF_061612785.1. Lineage (NCBI taxonomy): Eukaryota > Metazoa > Arthropoda > Insecta > Trichoptera > Limnephilidae > Hesperophylax > Hesperophylax consimilis. The sequence goes on along the minus strand of NC_142840.1, from coordinate 18,013,393 downwards.
AATACCCTTTTCCACTGTTTAAACAATGTTTATATTTCCATGAGCATTTTCTATAGCTGTTAAATGAAAGTTTAATCTATTTTATTATATATATATATGGTTGTTTATCAGTTGAATGAAATTTAAACCACGTTTATTAGTAAGATTGTAAATGAATAAAATACACGGACTTGCATTCGAGAACTTTTCATTGGATACATAAGGGTGTGTATAAACAGAACAAAATGAGAGCCGAGGCATGAAGTACATGAAAGGAATAAAACAACCACGAGAGAAGAAAAGGCGGAAGGAGCAGAAGTATTTAGCTATTTTATTATAGATAGATACTCTCGTTATCACCCGAGTGAGATCCATCGGTTACTTAACTCTATAACAAAATCCATTATTTCATTCAAAACTCATATCAAAATATTTCAATCTCGTTGTAAATAAATAAAACTTTAAATACATAACAAAGGGAGATCAGAAATACATAAAATATACTGACATAAAATTTAGACTGCAACCGAAATCACTCAAATGCACTAAAAAACACAATGCAATATATGTATATAAAACATAAAATCATTTTAATAATATGGAAATGAAATCCTCAGCAAGGGAAATCCCAGTGACGATATCATTATCTCTATTTGTTCAAAATAAGGAAGACAATAAAAAAGTGTTATTATTATTATCGTTCAGAACAAAAAATAATCACTTACTCTATATTTGTTAACTAGATCTGAACAGCTAGATACTATCTGGCCATCCTTTTACTTCTCGTCTTCTCTTCCTACTTACCTAAATTCCAAAATAATGTTTTTTTTGGTCAAAAAATTCATTCGTAAATTTAAAAAAATAAACATAACTTTACCTACCGCCCTTGTGTCATTCAAGAATATCACCAAAGTGTCAAATAATGTAACTTGACCAAAAATCGTTTCTATGTAAAATACAAACTGTTTTCAATTCGAGGAAGCCCTCTTAAAATTCGTTGGCTTTTAGTCAAATTGAAAATGCGCCACGAGTCAATCCAGCGACTATCAACGGCATAGTGTTTGTGTAGTTGCTGGGAGTTTTGCCGAACTCCGACACACGTTACGTTACAACTAACTCTTATACTAGGACTTTCTGTTGATTAAGGACTTCCATTAGTCATCTGAACTTGAAGGATGGAGCCACAATCCGCGGCTTGCAGCATCACTCTGATGTCTCTACTTTGTACTACTTGTGTTGCCGTACTTTCAGATGTATTCAGACGTAAGAAACATAGTTCATAATAATTCATCCGTTCTTACTTAAGCACCCACACTTGAATTCTCCACAAACTTTTATTTTTCTGTGTAAATAATTCAAGGATGGTATTATATATTATTTTACAAAAATGAAACTGAAGTGAAAAATGAAATGAACTCAAAAATGAGCAATAGTAAGATTTATTTAGCAGTTTATTAGCAACCTGATGGTGGCAAAATATCAAGAGAAGATGCAAAATAAATGTCATCTTGTAAAATCGGGTGAAATTTTGTGAAATGGTTACAAAATATTATTTTATGTTACTCATACATGTTTTACTAATATTGTTTCGTATTCAATTTATCAGTTTAACGTTATTTCAGCTTTAAGATCTTTGTGTATATTTTTCAATAGCTCACTAGGTATATTATGTTCTTAAGTTCCATGTAGAAGCCCGGCTTGCCGTAAAACCAAATACAATAAAACTTATATTAGTATAAGCTAGAGCGGAAAATATATCAAACACCGACATCTGTACACGAATATACATGAATATTGCTAATTTATTAAGAAACTCTTCAAATTATTGGTAATCCGGTTGAAAACGGGATTGCAGGTTCTCAACGAATGATTTGACAGGTTTCCTGATAAACTTTTAGTAAAATACGATTAAATTATCACGATGTTGGAACACGTGATAATACTCGTATATTATATATTTTATAAAAATATTATTATTTTCGCATTTCGTCATTATATATTCTCAAATCAAAAGCAGGTGCATGTGTTAGTAATTTATTAAAATTTTACTAGGAAACGGCATGCAAACTTGTTTTTAACTGGATTTCAAAAAATGTATTTATTAATTATATATTTATGATTCTTTATAAATTAGCTATAGTCATTTTTCTCCGTGTATTATGTAGCAACTGTTTTCCAAGTATTAATATATACCCGTACAATATAATACTGGAATCGATGGTAGTGTAACTGAAATGAGAAATTTTCATACATGTTATGCTGGTTCAGGAATTCGAAATGTAAAATAACTGAACTAAAATTTCATGGTCTCCCGGGTCTAAAATTTTATATTAAATCAGGTAGTGTTTTTTTCTGTCTGAACTGAATTTGATGCTTTTAGATAATATAGTAATCACAAATTCGAAATATTTTGTTTTAATAAATTTGTGGTTTTTTTAAAACATTAACTGGGGGAAATAGTAATTACCTTCGGATCTTTATCATCTTTGGGGATGCCGCATGGAAGGTTAGGAAAAAAAAGAGTGAACCTGGGTCTTGAAGAAACCCGTAGTGTAAGGATGGAGGAAACACAAAGCCCGGCAAATCATTCCAGAACTGAGCTGTTGAATACAAAAACGAGTCAGAGAAACGACCCGTTCACAATTGACAATATCAACTATTAATAAACAAGATTTATTAAAAGATTATTTAGATTTATATTTTTTTTATCTACGTGCCCTCATGATTACACTGGTAGTGGAAATACGTTGGCCAAAGTATATTTTGTTAATAGATATGAAAACATATGAAAAATTGAAAACGAAATGATTTTTTTTATCGTTTATCAATTGTTTCATCGCAAAGTAAATAATTTCTAAAAAATGTTTATTACAGGATCATCGGCTAGATCAAGTTAAATAAGTAATAAAATATATGCTTTTCATTAAAAAAATATTTTTTACGTTAGAAGGTAAATAATATAAACATCTAGAGTTTTTATGTAAAAAAATGTAGATGTGTGGTTTTCTTTATCATTTAAGTTAAGTTCGTTCGTAGGGCTCTGAAAAATATTATTACTTCGTGTAAGAGTTTCACTTAATATTATTTTCATGTAAAATTGCTAAGCTAATGTCTTGAAAATATTTCTTAGAAGGGCATTAGCCTCAGATAATGTTTACATTGGGGCATAAATAATGTACACAATATGTAGGTGAATTCTGCAAAATGTGTCAATAAATGGCAGCCCTCGGTATGGGTAAAGTTAAGGGTTCTGATGAAATACTGGGGCTTTAAGCTCTGGGAGTTGGAGAGGAGTGTTAGCGAGAACGGCGGGGCTGGAGGGGGGAGATTGGAAAAGCAAACAAGGATGTTTATGTTAGCTTCTTGAAATTAGTCTCATTCGAGATGTCGCGCCGCCATGAAAAAGCATACCGAAAAAATAGTGGCTTTGAAACATTGAAACTCAAAAGGAATTTTTCCAAATGAATGAACATACCTCAATCGTTATAACTATCTGTATTAATTTGAATAAAACCAGCTTTGTGTGGAAGCCACATTGGAGCAACGCGCTAATTTATTTTGATATACAAAATAAAATGAAAATATTTTTTGTTCTGAACTAATACAGGAAATTATATTTTCACTCTTTTTTTCGTAATTACCTAAGAATCAACCGTGCATTGTTATCCGTTAGAGAATTTGAAAAAATACATACATCTCTCGTTATGCAAGTGAAGCTTACGGATAAGCGATATAATTTAGGTTAAAATTAACAAATACACTTTTTTTTCTACCGTTATTCACCCCATTGTGAGGGGTGACGTTATGTTCTTATTTTCCATTCATCAAAAATAACAGATTCAGAATTCTTCCCCTTTCATTTTTATTCACCTAAACGTCTAAAATCAAAACTAAAAGCTCTCTTAAACACTCAAAGTAACTACCTAACTACCACCCGTCTGCAATTAGTTAAGGCCTGTGCATTCACTTTCCGTTTCTACTTTTCAGCTGTTTGCCTTATTAATAATGCACTCCTAGTTATCGAAGATCAGACGACCCTTCTATTGCTCCCTTTTGACAGGAACAGTTGACTCTTTCTAAACACTGCGCCCTCGCTAATGGAAAACTGCTTGGAAAAGCCCGAACAGGATGACTGTTTCGAGCTTTGATTCTTCCTCTAACTTTCCACGGCACTTATAAATATTATATAACAACGGAAATGCGACGGGTCACAGTCGGGGTGACGGATGAATTTTTAAAGACATTCTTGCAACCTGTCCGTTAAGATGACAATTTTGATGATTTGAAGGGTGCGTCAATATTGTGTTATGATGGGAGGCGGTTTGAGAGAATTGATATAAGATGTTTGAAGTGGTTTCGCGTGCATTACGGTATTAATAATTTATTACAAGTTAACTGAGATGTGCAGTTTTTCTTTTGTATTTCTTCTCTTCTTGACACAATAAAGCCGTTACCTTTACACAATAATTGTGTAACAGGATGATTAAAAAAATTCTTTTTGAAATAACTGTAGAAAAGTAAAATTGACAGTTAGTAATACATTCAATATAATTATTGAATTCAACCTTATTATTAAACCTCTTTATTGTATAATAAGTAGAAGGTATTAAATTCAATACTTTAGATCTTTAGTACTATAAGTAGATGATATTGAATTGAATACTTTTTATATTTTGTATTATAAGCAGAGGATATTAAATTGAATATTTTAGATCTTTTGTATTATAAGTAGAGAATATTAAATTAAATATTGAATACTTTAGATCTTTTGTATTATAAGTAGAGGATATTAAATTGAATACTTTAGATATTTTGTATTATAAGTAGAGGATATTAAATTGGATACTTTAGATATTTTGCTAGAGTTAATTTTTACAATTCAAAAACATTTCAATGATAATTTTAATTATAAACGATAAAAAACTTTAATACATAATTAAAATTATATTAATTGAAATGACTTTTGAATAAATTGAATACTTTAGATATTTTGTATTATAAGTAGAGGATATTAAATTGAATACTTTAGATATTTTGCTAGAGTTAATTTTTACAATTCAAAAACATTTCAATGATAATTATAATTATAAACGATAAAAAACTTTAATACATAGTTAAAATTATATTAATTGAAATGACTTTTGAAGGATATTCACTAAAATGTGTAATATCATTGAGGAAGAAAAAAATATTTATAAATCTAAACTTAACATGACACAAATTTTTGACGATAAGATGATATTCGTTCCCCACATTGATATAATTACAAATAAAGCACTTAAATATTTTGGTTTTGTCGAAAGATCTAATGTATACTACATTAAATATTTTATACATAATGCTAGTCAGAAGCATTCTTGAATATAATTCCTCTCTCTGGTATAACAACATACATTCACATAAAATTAAAAGAAACAATATTAAAAGGCGCATACATTATATATTAAATATTTATAATGGTCATTTAAATTAGTTAGCAGTCCAAACTGGAGTGCTTGTACTTACCCTAATCTATGGAAGTGAGGCATGGAACTGGCAAGGAAACGATGAAAGTAAACTCAATGCTGCTGAAATGAGATCCCTGAGGCGTATGTATAGTTTTTTTTATTTTTTTTTATTTTTTTATTATTGATACATTTTTTTTTTACAATATTTCATATTTCAATTTAGTAATGTTGGCCTTACAATATTTCATATTTCAATTTAGTAATGTTGGCCTCACTGGGTTGTTTACCCGTGCTGAGGCCCCCATGTTATAATTTAAGAATTTATACATTTAAAAAAAAATAAAAGAAAAGAAAAACAACATTAAAATAAAGATAAATTTAAAATAAAAAATAAAGATTAAAAATTAAACTATAATTATAACACTAAAAGAAAAATATCAAAAGAGAATGTAAATCGGCATTTATAATGATATATGTGTTTGTGTGTGTTGTGTGTTTTATATATTTTTTTTGTGTTGCGTGTATATGTTTTATTCTTTTATGTTATAGTATTTTGGTAATAATGTCTTTTTGTTCTTTAATCCATTTTTTTATTTTGTGTTTGAATTTATTTTTATTTTCCTCAATTTTTGTTTCAAGTGGAAGACTGTTGAATGCTTTAATAGCGTGGTATTTATGGTGTCTTTGTCCAAAGGTAGTGTTTACCGTCGGAGTTTTTATGTTTTCTTTGTACGCTTGTCTGACCGGTCTATTAGTGATATTTTGTGTTTGTTGGGGTTTGTTTTTTTGGTCGAAAATGTAGTTTAGTAGTGTTTTAACATATAATTGGCGTATATCAAGTACGTCACAGCTTTTAAATATTTTGTCTGTGTCGGTTAGTTTATGTTTTTTGAGTATTACCTTTAATATCGTTTTCTGTGCGATTTCTATTTGAGCGATAGCTGCGTTTGTCGCTCCTCCCCAAGCAATTATTCCATATTCTATTATTGATTGGCATAGTGCATAATATATTGTTTTCAATTGTTTTATTTTATATATGTTTCTTATGTTTAGGAAAATGTGTATTGTTCTGAGGAGTCTATTTGTGATTTGTTTGATGTGATGTGTCCATCTAAGATTATGGTCAATTAGGATTCCTAGATACTTTATTTGTTCTGTTTTTTCTAGAGGGGGGCAATCGCAGATGTTGGTGTTTATGCATTCGTGTATTTTTATGGTGTTTGTATTGTTTTTTGGCTGTCCTGTGTTAGTTATGCTGTACGTTGTGAATTTTGTTTTCGATATGTTTAGTGTGAGTGTATTTGAGTCCAACCATTTTTTCACTTGCGTGATTCCTAGATTCGCTATGTTATAAACCTTATTCCAATCCTTAGATTTAAATAATAAAACTGTGTCGTCTGCGTAACTAATTATTTCTCCATCTATTTCCATGCTGCAAAGTTCATTTATGTAAATTATGAAAAGAACGGGCCCTAGTATGCTTCCTTGTGGAACTCCGTGTGTAATCGGCAGTGGTTTGCTAGTATAGTTATTAATTTTGACTTGTTGTGTTCTGTCGCTCATGTAGCTTTTTAATAGTTGTAGTTCTTTGTCTTTGATACCCATATTTTCTAATTTTTTAAAAAGTGTTTTGTGGCATATTGAATCAAAGGCTTTAGCCAAATCTAAATATATCGCTATGCATTTAAACCCTTGATCTAAGTTGCTATGTATATAATCTATTGTACTTGCTAAAGCTTCTTTTGTGCTTCTTTTTTCTCTAAATCCATATTGTTTGTCCGAGATTAATTTGTTTTCTTCCAGGTATTTTATTATTTGGTTTTTTAATAGTCTTTCGAAAATCTTTGATAGAGAGTTTAACAAAGTAATTGGTCTTTAGTTAGTTATTTCCATTTTATCTCCGGATTTATACATAGGGATTACCAGTCCTTTTTTAAGAGTATTAGGAAAGCAGGCATGTGTTATGCTAAGGTTGATTAGGTGTGTTATAGGTTTTAATATTTCATTTTTTATTATTTTAATGCAATCCGTTGTTATCTCATCTAATCCAGGAGCAATCTGGTTTTTTAATGTATTTATTATTTTGTTAATTTCCATTTCCGAACTTGTTTTTAATATAAATCTGTGTTGTGTTGGTTGGGTATCGATGTTTGATCTGTTTGTTTGTGTTAGTGTGTTTGTGCTGTGTTTTTTACGATTTGCTAAAACTTTCCCTATAGTTGCAAAAAAGTTATTTGCGTGGTTTGCCATCATTTCTATATTTGTTTTGGCATCTATTTTTTTCGAGTTAATATTTAGATGTTCGATAGTATTTTTTTGTTTGTATTTTTGTGTGTATGTAACTTCCTTTAATATTTTCCATATTTCCTTTGGGTAATTGTTTGCTTTTTTAAGTTTTTCTTTGTAGTACATCTCCTTAGCTACTCTAATAATTTTCGTGCATATGTTTCTATATCTTTTATAGTAATTAAGTTGTTCCATGTCATACGGTGTTTGTTTAATTTGTTTGTGAATTTTGTCTCGTTTACGAATACAGTTTAATATTCCTTGTGTTATCCATAGTTTAATTTTTTTTGCTTTGTGTGTAAGTTTTATATGTTTTATTGTAGTTATATTATTTATTTCTTGCGTTAGCGTATTTGTAAATGTATTCCAGGCTTCCTCGACATTATCTATTTGGTATAATGTATTCCAGTTTATTTTTTGGAGTTTTTCTTTTAAGTTTGAGTAGTCAATTATTTTTTTTGTAAATATTTTATGTTGTTTCGAAGTAGTGTTTTCGGTGTCTATTGCTATCATATTCATGTAGTGATCAGTGATTGTGCTTTCAAGTACTACTGTTTTGGTTTTTAGTTTTGTCTTGATCATTATATGGTCTATGCAGCTTTTAATGTTTTGTGTGACCCGTGTTGGGACCTTTATTATTGGCTCCAGTCCGTGTTGTGCTAGTATTGCTAGGTATTCTATGTTTTGTGGGTGTCCGTTTTGTAGAATATTTATATTAAGATCTCCTATGATGATGATATTTTTGTATTTGTTGAGATCATTTAATGTATTGTTAAGATGAGTTAAGAAATTTGTGATGTTGTTTTTGGATGGAGATCTGTACATAGCTAGGATACATGTTTCTTTTCTATATGTAATTTGTATGCAGTTGGAGTCGATTATGTTTATTTCTTGAATGGTTGTGTTATTTTTATCACTGACGTATATAACTATACCATCATTTTGGTTTTTGTGTATTTTTGTATGGTGTGTATTATAGTTTTTGATTGTTTTTGGTATGTAGTTGTCATTCAACCAGCATTCTGTCAGTACAATGACATCAAAATTATTTTCAAGCTGTTGGAGGTATATAAAAAATTCATCAAAATTTTTATTGATCGATCTAATGTTTTGGTGTAATATATTGATTCTATGTTTTTCTTTTGTGAATTTGGTCCAGAGGTTAATATCATTTGTACTTTCACAGTAGTGTTGATTGTCCGAATCTATATATTCCATGTAATCTGCCATGTTGGTGTGTATTTGTGTAAGTATGTGATGTGAGGTTGTGTTAGATGTACAGTCGTGTTTATGTCAGTTTATTAGATATATCGTTTAGGTGTTTTATTTCCATAACCTTTGAGTCTTTGGATTTTCTGACGAGAATTTTTCCTGATTTTACCCAAACATATTTGTAGTCTTTTTCTTGGGCTCTTTTTCTGGTGTTCCAGTGCAGATTTTTGTAATATTGGGTTAATGCCGCATTAAGATAAACATATTTGGCTCCTTCTCCGTTGAATTTTTTTATCGGGTCACTGTGTTTGGATGCTAACATGGTTTGTGCTTTTGTGGTATCCTTAAAATTAATTGTTATTTTTGTTTGATCATTTGTTTTGTTTGTTGTGACTTTGTATGTATCCTCTGGGGACATCGTAACGCCTGCGAGTTCAGCGATCCGTGTAACAGCGTGGACTGGGGATATGTTGTCCTGTAATTTTAGGCCGTTTATCTCTATGGAGTTCAGCAGGGCTGCTTGTTCTATATCCGCCAGGTGGATTTCTACCGTAGATAATCTGATTTCTTTATCCGCTAGTTCCTCCTTGATTTTGTTGACGGTGTTTGGAATGTCCATGATTTGTTGAAGTTTTTGTAAAATGTCATCATATTTGTCATTGATGAAGTTCGTGAAGTTTTTTATTTCTTGCAGCTCTGTTTCAATTTTATTGAGCATTACTGTCTTCATTTCCTCGAATTTCGTATTGATGAATTCAAATATTGATTCACTGTCTATATTAATCATAGATTGATGTGTCGCCGACGGTGAGTCCATAGTGCTAGTTTGTGGTGAAGATGTGGTTTTCTTCGCGCTGGAGAATTTACTGCGAGATTTAGACATGTTGTGTTGTCCTTTTTTTTTTTTTTAGGATTGCTCCTGTTGGTGGGCAAAAACAATGGCACTCTCTAGCGCCTAAAGGCAGGCAAAATCAATTACACCGGTTATGTATTTTGAGGGTTGCGACAGTTGGTAGGTAAACACACTGGCACACTCTCTAGCTCTGGGTTGAGTATTATTTATTAATATTTATTATTAATATGTATTAAAAAAAAAAGATTTTTTTTTTAAGTCGTTCGCCGGTCTGAGGTTTGAACTTGGATCGACAGAATAGCGCGGTGCTGACGTTTTAGACCACTGAGCTATGGAGCCTTGGGTGAGAGCTGTGGGATACGTTTAAATATACTTCTGTAAAGTTCATTTAGTACTTGTTTATATTTTGTTTATGTTCTTGGGTAAAAACATGTATTTATTGTTGCACTTGTAACGTTTTTAGCACTTTTTATTTTGTTATTTCACTTTTTATCTTCACCGAAAAACTGTGAATTATTTACTATTGTTCTCTTTGTTTTGTATAGCTTCTTGTCGAAATACAGTCTATGTGATTTTAATTTTTAATGAGATTAAACTGTGCAATCTAGTAGGAAGTTTATTGTTTTAATTTCAAAACACTATTTTGATACTTTCGGGTGTTACAGTTCAGGATCTAAGATCACGCGATGATAGTGCGCGAAAAACTACACTGTATTTCATAAACTGAAGTGATCCACTTAACTTTTTACTACACTTTTGATTAGATTAATGTTGGAGCATTTAAATAGTCGTCTGACGTTTATGATTGTTTATGATTTGGATAGTAAAACCATATATGAACGTGTGAGAAATGTGGAGATCCGCAAAGAGTGCAGAGCTGATTTAAGCGTAATGAGTAAGATTCAGAAAGGGACGCTTAGATGGTTTGGGCATGTGGAGTGAATGAGCGTAGAAATGAGTGTAAGGAGAATATATGATGCGAATGCGAAAAGTTGCAGAAGTCGGGGACGCCCGAGGAAGACATGGCACGATCAAGTGAATTAGATACTCGAGTCGGACCATGTCCAGAGTCAGAATAATAGAAGAGTGTATCTGAGACGATGTATGAATGTAAATGAGGCAAAAAGTGTGTTTCAAGACCGAGTTGTTTGGCGGTCCGTCCTGATAGGAAACGGCGTGATGGTTAATTAGTTAGTCATTGAAATTATAGTTATTTATTCCAATTATTTAAGCTGCCGGTTTCAGATACATAGTCAGCCCTCACTTGGTTAGTAGGATTAATTTTCGCGTTGTGAATAACAGCAACACTAGCATGGAGATGCTCGATTTAATTTAGTTGTTTTTCACGCTAATTTCATATAAAATTCTTGGTCTCAGAGATTGCACCGTGTCGGGAAAAGAATTGGCTCTGTCGACATATTTAACTTAGTACATAGATTGCTTTGAAAAGCAAATATACCTACATCAAAATAGTAAACTGATTGAGTTTTTTTATATAATTATTTTTAATTAATTTTATTTTTTGTACACATACATGTAAAATAATTTTAAATTGTATGGGCGCTTAAATGAAACAATTAAAAATCTCATATTTCAATTTTAGAACTACTGATCAAGTATACAATACACATTTCACGAAAAGATAAAATAAAAGTTACAGAAAAGGAACAATACCTACACAATAAATCAATGAAGTAACGAAAGAAGTATGACACAAATACATTAGGGAGAATATTCATATTAATTAAGACAAAGCCTGGACAAGGTTTTGGTAGAGTCCATGATAAAGACATTATTAAGAAAAGTGCTCAATTGATACTCATATTTTTTGGATTCTACCTTTTTATATGATTACAAAGTTCTACCCGAATATATTTGTAATTTGTGTGGATAGTGTCACACAATCCCGGTAAGACAAATATCCAGGGTTCGAACCCCAGTTGCGACTGTTACCTTTTAATCTCTGCCGTACTCTGTTTCATGTTACGTTTAGACTTATTAATACTATCTTCGTCTTCAATGATTACATCATTTAAAAGTAAATTAAATTAAAACAATAGTTTTACTAACAAATTAATAGCATTTATTTTAAAAGTTTGCAGAGTAGGTAACGTCTATCAGGCTGGAGCAACAGAGTGTTTTCGGCTCGTGCCTTGGAATAAACCCTAGCGATAAGGCAGTCAGTCTAGCAAGTTCCGTGCATGGAGTTCGGTACTACGCTCTTTGCTTAGGCCCCTCCATGCAAATTGCCTGATTTCTTTCTCTGTTTGACTTTCAAATTTCCACAGGATGCGTTTGACGTTATTCCTAAGTGAAATAAATATAAAGTCGGCTGATTTTATGCACACAAAGTGGGGTCGACAGATCGATACTGAAATGATATGGGTACTGGGAATATTATTTCAAAGGTCCTTTGTTTTACGAAATTGAAAATGGATTATGCTTTAGTAACTCTCCTAAAAATTGGAATTCTGCATTGAATGTTATCAGAGTTGATATTAATATATTTTTCAATATTGAATGTGGATTCAAGAGTCCAAGAGCCGGTGGGGAAACGACATCCCTGATTGGGGATTTTGAAGCTGAATGGAGTAGGACCGGAAGAATAAGGAAGAAAAATATTGTAATGGCTTTTCAGATTTGATTCCTAAAACGGCTAAAGTCTTTTATAAACCGTGTTTTATTTGAATGGTGATTTTTCACCAGGGTGATACCACTCTGATATTATCACAATATAAACAGTGTTTTATTTGAATGGTGGTTTATCACCAGGGTCATACCACTTTGATATTATCACATTAAAAAGAGTGTTTCATTTGAATGGTGGTTTGTCACCAGGGTGATCGAGAGGTTCCCTCAATATTCAGAGAAAATATTTTTAATTGTTCCCCAATATTTATCGATTCCCCTTGGCCGGGAGACCTATCTGTTTTTGGACCCTTAAATAGCGGCATAGTTTGTAGTTGGAGACCAACTTAATTTGGTATCCGCTTCACTCACTGCACTACCTACACGCGCGGTAACAATAACGTGCCACCGCAGACCACCGAGCATGTGGTCAACGAATGCCCGCTCCATTCATTCCCCGGTGGGATTGATGAGGTCAACATGGCAACGCCTGAAGCCCTAAACTGGCTCGCGGACCTAGATGTCCCCCTCTGACCCCCCCCCCACCATACGAAAGAAGAAAACCAGGGTGATACCACTCTGATATTATCACAATATAAACAGTGTTTCATTTGAATGGTGGTTTATCACCAGGGTTGTCAAAATATAAAGTCGTTTTCATCGCTGTATTTATACAGTGTAGGTTAAATTATGACAGTACGTAATACAGGTTCTCCGTAAATTTTTCAACAACATTGTTAATGCCAAAAGATCTCAATAAGTGCGCAACCTTATTTAATGTATTACCCTGTATATTCCAGAAGATCTTTTGAATAAAGAAGTTTTTCTTATGAATCTTAATTGCTTTATGATATTCTTGATAAAAATATAAAAAAAGACAATAGGTACATTAGATTTGTTCAAGAAAATAGTTGAAAACTTCATGAGTGTAGTGATTTTGGACTACCCATATTTTCACGTATTTTATAAATCAGTGTAGAAACCCTATATTCCAATACCATAAATAAACAATAACCAATAAACATCTAGAAACAGAGGTGTTGGCTATCTGCAAATAAGATAACCAAAATCGTTGCTATAGGTCACCCAAAGTGGTTTGCTACGTTTGGTGATTTAACAGGGTTGCCAAGGTTCATGGGGTGAGGTATGTTCAGTATTCGCCTCCCCACCAGCTGCGTGGAGTATCAGGAAAAGCTTGTTTGGGGAGACCCTTTGACCTCTCGGCCAATCGTCTTGCGCAACAAATCAGATTGGAACAAAGTGGTGCCAGTCTAAAAAAATCTTGCATGAATATTATAAGTAAATATTTTATCCTGAGTAGGATACGGCCCTCCTTAACGTATGGCTATACCAGCGCTGCAGCAGCGTATTAGGAAATATGTATAAGTAAGACTGATTTAGTTTACAATAGAATGTTATTGCTGCTTACTTTAAGTGTACTCTAGCTGTAATTTTTGTATGAATAACTGTAGTATTTATATTTTTTTATATTATATTAAGTTCAAATGAAATTTTTATTTATTTACTGTGATTGTAAAGCTGCATATCTCAACAAATGAATGACTTTATGACTTTTTTTGAATGATTTTATTGTATTATACTGTTCGTTATCCAAATGAATGAAGGTTACTTGCAATCACAGGTATTTTAAGCAAATTGTTTCTTGTGCTATTGTGCAGGCACTGTAAGGGACTGCATACTTCTTATTTTTGAGGGTGTCCTTTTCTTTACAAAAACGTTGGTGATAATTCTGAGTAAAATAAAAATAAAAATAAACTTCTCCAAGAACCTGCTCAGCCAATGGGGAGAAAACGTGTTCACTGATGAATGACCTTTAGCCGTATTCTTCAAAGTTCTACATCTTTCCGGCCTTTTACTCTTCCTTTCATTTGTTAGGTAGGTACTCCATAGCATGTGTCCAAGGTATGCCAATTTTGTTTTTCCTATTCTTTTTTCCATCTTATAATCCTTGTTAATCTTCCTAGCACTTGCTTCTTTGCTACTCTAAAAGGCCATGAAATCTTTTGCCAACACAAGTTTGTTGCCATTCACAAAAAAATATTTAACTCTATGAGTTGACTTCAAATTTCGAAATCTCGCATGCTTAAAAGATTGCTGTCGCTAAAACAGTGATCGGTTATGTAAGAAAGAAATTTTCATCCATAAAATCTTATCTTACCACAGAATTTCTGAAGTTAGATGAAAAATAAGATGAAATATTACAACTCAAATAATAAGGAAAAAAAATATACTAATATTTATTATTAGCGTGTTCAATTCAAGTCAGCGGCATTTATGTTTTGAATTTGTAAAGGTGTTTCAGGCTAGTTATTATTGCTTAAAAAATACGTTATCCATTGTGCTACGCATAAAAAACTATGTCTCTTATACGTTTATCATTAAAATAATAATATTTATTAATTTAAATATACTGTCTTCAATCAGGAAGACAACAAACAATTGTTATCGAGGGTGACGTAATATTGAGAGGGCAAAAGGAAACACGCTCGTTTGTATTTTTGCGCCATAAAATGTTGTCGCAAGGAAAAAGCAGGCGGTGGGTATCGGGAGGTGCCTGGGGCGGCTTCATATCCCGGCCAACCCAAACGGAAAATAGAGTTAGGAAAGACAGAGTGGTACATTGTGAGGGCATTGAGTTATTTAAGATTAGAATACTCTAAAGCTAACTGCCTAACTAGTTTTCGAACTTTATGTTGTTGTAAATGATATTCACAGAAATAACTATGTTTACAATAATATCTTTACTGAACCATTAAAATGGTTCAATAAACGGTTAAAACCATCTTGAACCGAAATGGAATGGACAAACAAATTTATAGACAGACGAAATGCTAAACAGTCTATTAAAACAGGATTTTGCAAGGCGCAGTGTTTTATAATTTTCTCTTTAATAATTGCAAATTCACATAACAAACTTGGTTTAAGCCAATACTTTTAATGAATTGTTTTCAAAGCTATTTATTTATAAATAGTTAGCCTAGTGTGATAGTCAAAAGAAAATGTCCTGCATTATCTAAATATTTATTAAATAAATGGTTAACTAATTGTATTTATAAAGGTTTGTATATATATATACACAAATTTCATTTTATATATAATAAATTTAACCCATAACATAAATTATATGTAAAAGTTTGCATGGTATTTTTTAACTTAAAATTATGTGGAACCAATTAGTAGAGACAACCCGTGCATCTCCGTTGCGCGCAGGACAATATACCCGGCTCTGCACGATTCATTCATGGACTCCAACGGGATCACAGCGCCCCGGCCATCGTCCCTGGCCAGCGCTACACCGGATCACAGGGCCCTGGTTCCAGCACATCTGACCAGCGCTACATTCACGCACCTAGACCACACGGCATCCTCGCTGGTCTATGCATCTCCCGCATAACCGCCGACTAAGTCAACCGCACCTTTCGGCTTCCCTGTTCACCACTGGAGCACCCGCCAGCACTTCACCGCCTGCATCCGGAGTCTTTATCATCGGTCCTCAAGTCATCTCATGACGGCAACCTTACTTAAATAAAACACTGTGACCTTCACAACATCTTTCATTGTGCCTCCTCACCAGATCTCCAAAATATCATAGGTAGGAAAAAAATACCGTGCAAACTTTTATTACCACAAAATGTAAGTGTGAACTTTATTCCCATGCAAGATTCTTAAATTTTTAATTTGATGCAGGTACCTGATTAAATTTTATTAATCCCCTTCCCTCTTGGGGCTAGAGATCTACATATTTATTGCTTTCACGAGACGCCTCCAGATGTTCATATGTAACACTATTTCGTTGGCCATGATCCATTTACGAAACGTTATCGGTCACATCACTTGTAGCTTTTGCACGGTGTTATCCTGGCTTTATGATTTTTCTTCTTACCATCGTTTTGTCTTAATTTGATACTAATTTGATTACATATTGTTAGGAAGAACTGCAAACCTAAAATACATGGTCAAAAACAAACAGAATGTTAATAAAATAATTATTAGTTCATGCGCATGTCAACATGAAGCGTAAATGAAAATTCCTTTATTTGAATGGCTTTGTTTTTAAATAAATGCATTTTATATTACCACTCATTTGCATTTGTTCACAGAACCAATTAATTGAGTTTAATATATTATAAAACACGAGGCAAAATCAATTGATATCCTTTATAATATAAACATCGAAGCAGTTATCGAGCAACAACAAATAAAACAAACAGTGTACTGTGTTTCAAAACATAATTAAGTTATTCAAAATAGCTGGCAATAAACAAACAATAATGGTAATAGAAACAGCGAGGGTAGTATTACAAATATCCCCCCAGACAGAGAAACACTCCCCCCCTGTCCCCCTTTCCTGCGGCCCGGGGCGTCTTTATCTCCGTCTCTTATTTGAACGTCTGTTATCTATTTATGGGGACCCAAAGTTGGAGAAAACCGACCTCAGGGCAGGTGCTTTCAAAGAAAAATAGAGACACACGAGATACTTTCCCGCTGTTGTCACTTTGATATTGTCACAACATGGCAAAGGGAACAGGTAAATTATCCTTTTTCTCTTTGATTGGTTGCGTCGCGTCAGCTCGACAGAAGTATTAACGATATTATTCCGCTCATTTTCCTTTATTATGTAGAAATTGCTTTTGTTAAAGTTCTATAAGAAATACATATCATGTTTCATGGGTATACAATACTGGGAAAGATTTACCTGGGAATAAATAAAAAATATTAAAATTCAATTTAACGATCAAAAGAAACAGATATTATCTTTGTTGTTTTTGTGGCTTTTAGAAAATTTACGGTATACTGTTTTAAATGAACATCTTCAAACCACAATTTGTTTGTTATTTTTTTACGTTTTTAAAATTATTTTTTAATCCTTCTTTGGTCAACTTTAAGAGCAGTCTCACAATATCTATCAACAGGAATGCGATTATAGTAATATAAATTGGTCAAAAAATAAGTAATGTAGCCAAACAAATTATATGTTTTTCTTTAAATAATTCTTTGGATAAACGGTTGCATAGAGATGGTCCGATGCTCTGTAGGGAAACCGCCAACACAGCACGGATGTAAACTGTGCGCCCTAAAGTTTAAGCTTAGACTTTTTAGCAAAATCAGAATGCAAGCTTCGTTTGTGTGAAAACACTTCGCAACAATACATGATTATAATTGTACCTAAAAATTTTCTACGAAGACTGTTAAATGGTATTATTTTTAAAGGTTAGATAAATGAGTGGAGGTTAGAGAAATGAAGTTAAGTGGAAAAGAATCTTATGTTTTGCAATTACAGAAGCTGGTTAACCACCGTATATATATATTTTTTTTTAACTTCCGATTTAGTTGTCCGGGTTAAATCTTCCCCAAAGGAAAAACTTAACCCTTCCACTCACTTTTCCACAAATGATCATCTAGTCAATCAACATTATGTAAGTGCATTATATAAGCAAAATAAATACAAAACAATACAAGAACAACACGTCAACTCACCAGAGATCAAATGGAAAAATAATTCACCGACTCCAGATATTTTCATATCAGAGGGTTCGGCTCGGTAGAACTTCTAACAGGGCCTATAAATCCTACTGATCCCTCAACATAAATATTTAAAAAATCTTTTGTTATCCTACATGTATTCAAAATGACCGACTTTTGCATCTTTATATATAATTTTTTTGATAGATCTAATACGCCTAAATTTTTAATTAGAGAGCTAGGTATAATGCCAGTAGCCGAAAAAACGAATGGTAATATTTTTATAGTCTGAGAATGCCAAATTCTTTTTATTTCATTTCCTAAATCTGTGTATTTTCTTATTTTTTCACTAACAGATTTTTGAATATTACAGGAATTTGGAATAGCGACATCAATGATATAAGTTATTTTTTTAATTTTGTCATGTAAAACTATATCGGGTCTATTATGACTAATCGCTCGGTCTGTTAGTATAGTTTTATCATAATATATTTTATAAAATTCGTTTTCTAAAAATGAATTTGGTTCGTATTCATAATATGGTACTACATTACGGCAGTCAATCAAGTTATGTTTAATTACCAAATTTTGGTGAATTATTTTTAAAACTTGATTGTGCCTAAATGTATACTCGGACGGTGCTAATATAGAACATCCCGATATAATATGTTCTATAGTTTCCGGAAAAGCCAAACATTTTCTACACAAATCATCAATTTGATTTTTATCTTTGATTATATGCTTTCTATAATTTTTAGTATTAATGACTCTATCCTGAATGGCAAGCATAAATCCTTCTATTTCTGCGCTCAACTCTCCAATACTCAACCATTTGTTTGACGAAATTTTGTCAACATACGTTTGGTTGAGATAATTGAAGTGTTTTGCGTGTAAAATTTTATTTCACCAGGAATCTAATAATTCCTGGTTGGGATTTATAAAAATGTTGGCATTCTCATCGTATAAATTTAAAGGTGTAATATTTATATCTGCCTTGCAAATTATTTTGTGCATTTCTGAGCTATGAGCTTTCCTATGGAAAAAAGTTCTTAGCATTTCTACCTGATTATGTTTTAAAGAAGTTATTTTGACTATACCTCTACTTCCTAAATTTCTAGGTAAATTAACTCGTTCTATAGCTGAATTTGGATGATGGCAATTAAACTTTGTTAGCGTAGTTCTAATTAATCTTTCTAAGTTATCTAAATCTGTATAAGACCATTTAATTATGCCAAATGAGTACGTTAATAGAGGTATTGCCCAAGTATTTATTGCTTTTTTACTAAATTTTTAGCAGATAGATTGCATTTTAAAATTTTCCTGATCCTAGTTTGAAATTTAATCCTAATATCATTTTTAATACTACTATGGTCTAATCTATTTGATTGTGGGTATCCTAAATACTTATAAACCTCATCCCTTTTCATACTAGTAATTTGGAAATTTCTAAATATACTCTCGTCCCCATCTACAATTTTGCCTTTCTCTATATGGATCGTTCTACATTTATCTAAACCAAAAGTCATTTTAATATCATCTGAAAAGTTTTTAACTACCTCGATCATTTTCTCTAAATTTTGTTCAGAATTCGAAAATAATTTTATGTCATCCATATATAATAAATGCGAAATTATACTACTCTCCCTTGTATTACCCTTAACTTTTATTCCAAACTTGCTTTTAATTAACATTTTAGATAGAGGATTCAATGCTAAACAAAACCAAAAAGGACTCAATGAGTCTCCTTGAAAAATTCCTCTTTTAATTGAAATGCCCGGTATTACTATTTATTATTATTATTTTTTATTTCGGTTTGTTTATAATTTCCTAGTATTTCAAATAAGTACCTCGAAGGTTGTGTTTCATGCCTATATGTATTTATAATGTGCACTAATCTGGTAAGTACTTACCCGAATGCATGACACAAGGTTTTAGTCTATGCTTCAAAAATAGAACTATTTGTCATCGTGTTTGGTGTTTTATTGTCTCTTACTACTGTTTTTGGAAATTTGGCATCAGCAAGATTGAATAATTTTCTTCTGGTCCTCACCAACATATAGCAAATTGATGATATGCTATCTGATAAAAAATAATCTGATGAGCATATTGCATGGGCCAGACGAAGCCTTACTATTGCAGGAAAGGATCTACAATAGTTTAGTGCACGTTTTTATTTTACGTTTAGCCAATTTTTGATCATAATCTTTGAGGTGAAAATAATTTCTTGGTTGTTATAATTTCTTGAGTATAAAGCCCGCCTCTGTTGGGGCTATTTACACGCTCCAATACAAAAACAACTTCGTTAGTTTTTACTTAAATTTGTTGTATATAAAAATATTCAGATTGATTACACCAATTTTAAATGAATAAAATCAATATGCCTTATTTGTGTGTGAATGTGTGTTATTAAAAAAAGTTAAATAAAATGTTTACATTGTAAACCTTGTAAAATATATCCGGGTCCTTATTTATGGAGGTTCAACACTTTTCCGATTGGGCCAGTCAGCCGCTGGATTTATGGGTCCCCCTCCCAGCGCCTGTATCGGCTTTTGGCTATCAAATTAGAATTGCTTGTCGCACACTACCCCCCCCCCTAACCACCCTTCACACCCCTGGCCACTCGCTTGACACAGCCTTTAATTGAACTTATAAATCTCCCAGCACATTTAAGTTTTTCAGCAAAGTTCAAAAAGCGCGTGAGGAGGTGGAAGGGGTTGGACCAAGTTTTTTTTTAAATTCGATTCGATAAAATAACAAAAAAAAACTTGGGGTTCAAAAATTATTCTTCACGATAGCAAATTTTTCATTACTGAATCTTCAAAATTGGGAGTAGTTAAGATAAAAAAAACACTTAAGTGATAGCTGCACTAAACTCCACCAATGGTTCATACCTACGATTCAAAACACGGTCTTAAAATTACGATTAGGTATGTTAATTTTCTCAAATGTTCTCAAATTGAAAAGGTTTTTTTGCTGCGCCAGTGACAGTATATTACAATAAGTTTTTAAGCCATGCACGACAAGTACCATAAATAGATAAAACTGTTGATATAACACTAAATGATCATTTTTAATATTACTCGTGATTCATTCGATTCCATATTTAAGTAGGTATGTACAATCATCGCTAAAAAATTTGAATAAAATTTATCTCTGCTCTTATTTTCATATGTTAGGGTTAACTCGTAACGTAAGTGAGGTGTGACGATTTTTCCCAAGTGTCACTTAAAACCTAAGTGTCTGAAAGTATGTCAATAATAATTTTTCAACCGCGAACTTAACTTAATACGACGCAACTCTGAAAGTACATACAACGTTCCAATTTGAATTTCAATCATATCTTAATTTATTCATCAGTGCTAAAGATATGGCCCATTGAACATTCTAATATTGTGGTCCATTAACTGTTGGAGTGCGGCGGTAAAGAAGAGGGTCCCGGGCAGGTTATGACGAATATTTCCTTTAAGGACACGGAATAAAACACCAATCTCCGCCTCCGCGGCGCTTGTTTGTGTGGAAGGCAATTTTCATAAAATAAAACGTTTATCGGCCAAGGAAATGAGAATATCTGCGACAAAAGGTGATATTATGAAATTTTATTTGGTTGCATTTGCAAGGGACGCAAAAATATACAATAGACAATATATGCTAAGGTCACCGTTCTACAAAGTCCATTCTCAAGCCTTAGAAAAGGTACAAAATAAAATTCTTCGGTACAATTTTAAAATGAATATTTCCATCGAATTTATAAATTATAATAACTTACGTACCGAAACCAGACTTCTCAAACTACCGGAAAGAAGAGTTCTAACTGATATATTATTTTTATTCAAAATTATCAAATCTCTAATTGACAGCCTTGAATTATTGGAATTAATAAATATAAATG
This sequence comes from Hesperophylax consimilis, assembly GCF_061612785.1. NCBI lineage: Eukaryota > Metazoa > Arthropoda > Insecta > Trichoptera > Limnephilidae > Hesperophylax > Hesperophylax consimilis. Next base: position 17,991,615 of record NC_142840.1, on the reverse strand, counting down.
TACCTGCCAGACAAACTCGAAGCAAAGACACTTTTAAATGTAACAATAACTTCAATACTAACTACTGTATGTATTCACCAATTCTAAGAAGTCATCACCTTGCAAACAAATACTGTAAACTTATTGATATATTTGGTATTAATAACTTTGTGAGTTTCAAAAGGCAACTAATTTCAGACCTATTTGCTAGTTATTAACTTTTATTATTTATTAGCTTTAAAAAAAAGTCTTGTCTTCATACTTTGATTTACTTTACCATTTCAAGTACTATTATTTAAATTCAATATTAATTACGGCGTTGGTATTTTGCCATCACTTATTAGTTTTTTTCTCTATAGATACAACAGACATTATTTTTTTTCTTTTTTCAAACATTTGTTTAATAATACATATCAGTATATTACATTAATTTATTTTCTAATTACCTTATGAGCAAATTAAATTTAGCTATTTTAACTATGTACATGTTACATTTACATACATATACAGTCAATTTACTATGTAAAAGCCCGATAGGGCGTTAATAAATAATAAATAAATAAATAACTGGGTGAACCATCCCATGAAAATTGCGTGTACTTTTACCCTACAAAGATATGTATGATTTACAAGTGTAATTACATAAAACATGAAAATAGCTAATTTAAAAAAAAATTGCTTTGAACTAAATAATAACTATTAGGTATTTACATGATAAAATATATATGTGACACGAAAGAAGCTCGTACCTACGCCAGTGTATCTAATTTTCTGGAATTATAAAAATATTCAATTCTGTTTATGAAATTAACCACAAAACATATTTTTTTTTATTTTTCAGGTCTGGGGTCGGGATTAAAACCCACGACCTCTAGGGAACCGAGTTGTGTATGCTTTTAGTCAATATTTTTTCATAACTAAGTATTTTTTTCAAGGAAGCAAGTACTTTGTGGAGTGACATTGTATATTAAATTAAACATACTAACTAACTAACAATCACGCCGTTTCCACTTCTTGCCTCATTCACATTCATACATCGTCTCATACATAACATACTCTTCTATTATTCTGACTCTTGACATGACTCGACTCGAGTATCCGATCCACTTGATCGTGCCATGTCTTTCTCGGGCGTCCCCGACTTACTGCTACCATTCGCATTTGCATCCTCCTTACAATCCTTTCTTAAAATACACGCTTTGAAATACACCACTTTTTTATTAAATTAATAAATGAAGGCCAACCAGGCTGTTTTTTGGCTGCTTTTCCTCTCCCTTTACTTACCCCTCCTATAGTATTTTGTCTCCCTGTTTTCTATTTGTATCTCTTCTTGTCACCAATAAGATGTCTTCATCTCTATTTGTCTCTTTCTCTTATTTTATTTTCTTATGACTTTAATATGTGTCTTAATGTAATTTTAATTAGTTAATATGATATCCCTAATAAAGCTTGAGATAAGCGAAATCTGGTTGGCTGTCATTTATTAATTAAAAATGGTGTATTCATTCACATTATAAGTATTTTTTAATAATTAATATTTGTCAGCTTAATTAATTACTTATCAAGTGATTTAACAAAAATAAAAGTAAAATAATAGTAAAAAAAATCCAATAAACACGTTATACTTGAATGTAGAAACGTGACATTTTAGATATGTATTCTAAAATCATTCCTTGTAACTTTATTACAAATTAACTGTCGTACCATTATAATAAACAGCTACATTCCACACACAAACATAATTAATTAATTAAACAGGTTTAAAGCATAATGACATCCCTCGCAGATGCGTTGAATGCAAATGCTGCATTAGTGATTGAAGGCGTCAATTAAATAAATGGGCAATGTACAGTGATTTGCGATCTAATAATAAACCAAGTGAAAACATGGCTAGACTCAAACATACTTACACTTAACATATCAAAGACAAAATTCACAACATACAGTATAAATAGCACGGGACAGCCAAAAAACAATACAAACACCATAAAAATACACGAATGTTTAAACACCAACATCTGCGATTGCCCTCCTCTAGAAAAAACAGAACAAATAAAGTATCTAGGAATCGTAATTGACCATAACCTTAGATGGATACCTCACATCAAACATATCACAAATAAACTTCTCAAAACAATCCACATTTTCCTTAACATAAGAAACATATATAAAATAAAACAATTGAAAACAATATATTTTACACTCTGCCAATCAATAATAGAATATGGAATTATTGCTTGGGGAGGAGCAACAAACTCGGCTATCAATTACATAGAAACCGCACAGAAAACGATCTTAAAGGTAATACTAAAAAAACATAGACTGACCGATACAGACCAAATATTCAACAGCTGTGACGTACTAGATATACGCCAATTATACGTTAAAACACTACTAAACTACATTTTTAACAAAAAAAATAAATTTCAACATACACAAAATAACACTAACAGACCAGTTAGACAAGCGTACAAAGAAAACATTAAAACTCCAACAGTAAATTCAACATTTGGACAAAGACACTACCAATACCATGCTATAAAAGCTTTCAACAGTCTAAAAATTGAAATTAAAATTGAGGAAAGTAAAAATAAATTCACACACAAAATTACAAAATGGATTAAACAACAAAAAAGACAATATTACCAAAATGTCATAGCATAAAATAAAAATAAAACCTACACGTAACACACAAAACCAACATAAACACACATCACTCACAAACACACAAGATTATTTTCATTGTATTATTTTTTTAATTTTAAATGTATTATTATGTATTTTTATTTTTAATTTTAAATTTATTATTTTCTTTTCAAATTTACTATCTTCTCTTTAAATGTAATATGTAGATAAGATTTTCATATTATAAAATGAAGGCCTCAGCACGGGCAAGCCACCCAGTGAGGCCTACATTACTGGAAAACATAAATTGTAACAAAATAATGTACCAAATAAAAAAAAAAAAAAAAAAAAAAAAAAAACCAGCGATGAATAAGTGATACGCGGCTAATTGTCCGTCGGGCCGTTATAATTGACCGAGCGAACCTACCTAACCTAACACACAATCATTCAACCCCCTCCGTTATACAGACACCGGACAATGCAGAGGATGAGGACGTTATAATGTGTGCCAAGGTAGCCAGTGATTTAAGGCTTCTTGTTTGCTGAATCTGAGGGGTGAACACCTTTATACTTCTTTTTCCACATACCTGTTTGATCACATTCATTTAAGAAAAAAAATACAAATATTCAATTATCTTTACTTATAAGCAAGGATTTTGAAATTTAGCAACAAAGCATATCAAATTAAATAAACCTGGTTTCTGTTGTTGAATTATCTTAACTATAAAGCAGATATCTGTTTTCATGTCAGCAAAATCTCTCGAATGCAAATATAAGAAAACATTATTAAGGAACGCACTACATTATACCTGCAGCGAAGGTGTTTTCAAGAGAGATTTTTTATTACATTAACATTAACATTTTTATTAAATTCATTATTTTTTATTACATTAACATTAACATTCTAAAATGTTATTTAGGGATCATATTGAAAATATTCTAAAAAAATCTTATAAGCAATTGGGTTTCATTATTCGCATTACAAAGCCTTTTACGGTAGCACACACCCTAATTCTGTTATATATGTCATATGTACGGTCACAACTCGAATTCGCCTCAGTAATTTGGAATCCTCAATATCAAAAATATATTGATCGCATTGAAAATATTCAGAACAAATTTATGAAACACCTATCATATCGTTTTAGTGACCATCGATTTGTCCCTGTCACTTTATATAAACGCAGAAAAATCTCTGATTCATTATTCTTACACAAAATCGTGAACTGTCTTGTTGATTCATCATATCTGTTAGAAAGGATTGCATTTCGTTGCCCCAAGCAAAACACCAGATCGAACGATTTATTTAGAATACCACATTGTAAATCCAAATACGCGCAAAACTCTGTAATAGTACGTATCTGTGAAACTCACAATGCCTCTAGAGATGTAGACATTTTCAACCATAACTTAATATCATATAAAATTCAGCTTAATAAATTCATAAATTAAAATACTTATATTTTATTCGATTTTTTTGCTGTGAAAATTACATTATTATCATCCGTAGTGAACAGTATAGCTATGCGAAAAGTTGTATTTTTTCTATTTGTTTATAATTTTATGTATTTCTTTATTATGTTTATTTTTTCGCCATTTAATATGTTGTTTAGGTAAAAAATACAAAATCAACATTTAACTCAATGGAACTTAATTGGTCTAGAATATATGAATGTTAATTATTATATTTTTTTACTGTACGACTGTTTGCTTCCTAAATAAAAAGAAATAAAAAAATAAAATAAATTACATATTTTTAAAGTTTAAAACTGAAAAGGTTCGCACAGATAAATGTACGCCACTGTACCGTTTTCACCTATATTTTCAAATAGAGAAATCAGTTACGTGAAACAAATGAGAACATATCTTCGCGGTCAGCAAATAATAAAGATCAAAGTCTTTGTGATAACCAACGTTCAATAAGGAAGCAGGAATAAAATGAAACCTTTACAACCGTGGAGTGAAAAGCTTAAAATGCAGCCACCAGTTTTTTTTAAACAGTCACTTTTCTATAAAACTTAATTAGTTGATGAAGTTGATGTAAACATCGCTGCGTTGTAAACAATGGCCAGTAACGCGGTGACAACGTTTTTAAACGAAACAACTCTTTAACAAAACAATAAAAGTGGTTTTAATTGTGTAGCTGAGTCTGTGCGCTGGTTATAAATCAAAGTTAAACCATGGAACGTGACGCAGTTGCACATTATATCGTAAACACTAACTGGAATATAAAGTTGGGATCCCCAATAATCCAAAAAATACCTCAAGCAAGGTGGAACTACTCAAAAAACAAAACCATTTAATCGATATCAAAGAATTCTCTGAACTAAGTGGTCTAGCCCTTTCTCTGGTGCGCGAATTTTCGTACCAGAATGTTTTCATTCACAGAACAACTATCAAAATAATGAGTTGTTGTAAGCTTCGGATAAGGCTTGGATTTCTCGAATGGTTATCCATAAAAATGCTGTGTCCTATTTTTGCCACTCAAACAATATAAAGAGGAAGTTTGTAAGTCATTACTTTTAATAGAAAATAATAAATATACACACATTCCTCCTCATCAAAATCCTCGTGAGATAAAACACCAATAATTAAAAAATATTTTTAACTACTTTATCGTCAATATTCAACTCAAAATGGAGCCAGCTTTATACTACAGTAGATAGTAGTATTTACTTTTTACTTTAAAGACGGGTTGTTTCACAGAATTTGAACAAATTCATAAAATTTAAAAGTGATTTTCAAGTTTTGTGAAGGTTCCATCATTGTTCTGTTACTATTTCAGTTTTGTGAAGCAACTGGCCAATAATGACATAATAATAGAACACGAATAGAATTGTTCAAATGCTGTGAAATAACCCAGTCTAAGTCTAAAGGTTAAATTCCAGCACAGCACTACAGTTTCATTGGGCGAACGAGTTTACCGAAGAATTGACATTTCATAAGACCCGTATTATACATTGAACGATATGGCTAAAGAAGAAAAATTACACTTTTATATATTTCTATATGTTGTGTTCTTCTAATGTACCAAGTTTGTTATTTGCTTGTTAGTTTAGCTAAATACACGCCAGAGAGATAAAAGAAAATGTTCAAGTAAGCTTTCTGGGCAACTACCACCGATACGAATACAGAAGGTTTAAAAAGAAAACTAATTTAAGTTCGCTTGCACGTTGAGGTAGAGCGGGCTATAAAACTGGCTCGAATAGGGTGTGATGAATCAAGGGACGATTCTACAACGTATCTGCAGGGTTTAGTATTTATTTTAGTAGTGAAACCGCACGAGAGTCCCAACTGCTCACAACCGCTTATAGCAAGTGAGACTATAGCATTCCTAAATGAAGTTTTTTGTGAGATTGAAGGTAGTGCGATAGGGAAGGAGATGGAGAAGATGGAGAGGACATTTGAAGCGTTCCTGGCAAACAAACACCGCCAAAGCCATTTCAAGCAATGTTTCAATTCCGAATGGTGGTCTTACATCAGGGCAATACTGTCTTTCAATAGTGTCTTCCACTCAGGAAGAAAGAGTATTTTTTATTACATTTACCACTTAAAGTCTTCTAACTGTAAGGATTCAACTAATTCTATTATTATATTAAATATTATTTCTACAGAACTGAAATACTTCAAAGTGATCCATTCAATGTCCTTGACCTATTTTGATCTTCGTCTTCTCGTTAAGCAACACTAGATTCTATATATGAACTCTGACACAACACCCACTACTGTTGTGTTAATTTTCGTAAATTATATGAAATGCACTCTTATTTGCAGAAAACTTGTCGTCATTGTAATCTAATAGAAGCGAAAGAAAAAAGTATTATACGCATAAACTCCCTTTGTATAAAGATGGATTTATAACTAAGTATTAATCATAACTACAGACTTATACCACTAAACCACTATAATATTATACATTATAGTATGAAACATGCTATTTAATAATAACAAAAATATTTAGCATAAAGGTATTATCATTGCCATCTTCTAACGAACATGTTTCATGAATTAGCTCCTTAGTAAGCACCAACAAACCTTACTTCAAGGTTAGGTTTTTTTTAAGAAAGACAAACATTCTCAGATTACGAATAACCTGACAATATTTTAAAATCTCCTACTACCACGTAAGTAAGTAAGCGGAAAATGTTGCTTATATTGAGATGAATGACTTAGCTAGCTGAGGAATTGAACACAATCCGCCTAGTTAGGACCCAAACGTAATGCCAACTTAGCCACTGACCGGACTACTTTAGGTTTATTATAGGACCTATTGCGGTTTCTGTAATGACATAAATAAATTAAGGTTCTCGAAATTAGTGCATCAGAATATTATCTAGAATTTTAATGCTTCTTTATATTTGTTTTCCAGCAGTCTATTGGCTTTTACTGCCAAACAATAACACATTAGATTATGTCTATAATTTACTGTATATATTTAAAGACACTCAAAATATATATTTTTAAAGGTTATATCATATATCATTTTAAATTGGATATTTGATTCTCAACAAATTTTTTTTAACTAAAAATTACGGCTCTTATTCTAATTGCTTTTAACCAAAATATTGTTTATGTAATATTTTTATAAGTTGGATTTTTTAAATGATATGTAACATATTTCATGAATAATTTTTTTAAATGCCAAAAAATACCTTACGACTAACTTAATGACCAAAATTCAGAAGAGATTTAAACGTAACAAAAAATAAATCTAATAAAATATATCATTATTTTTTTATTTTATTTTAATGATAAAATAATGTTTATAGACAAAGTTTCAAGATGCGTAGCACTAATAATACCTATAATCAATTATTATAAGCAATAATTACAAGCCTGAAACACCCAGACAAATTAAATTGAGCTTCAGAGAAAAGATAAATATGAATATAAAAATGAATTAATATTTGACTAGTCAAAATATTTCACCAATAAACGGAGAAAAAATATTAGTAGATATTGAATTATTTGGCGGGTTTGGAATAAGCTGACGTAGCCCAATATTAAGAACAACTGACCCGCAATCGCAAGGCTGCGGGTTCAATTCCCATCGGCGAGACCTTTTTCAATTTGTATGGGTGTTTCAGGGTAATAATTATTACCAGTAATAATTTGATAAAATAAATTATATTTGTCAGGCGTAAACAATTAACTTAAAGCCTTGTTTAAATTCCCCCCTAAGATGAACACGTTAAGGAGAGTTGCAAGCATGAGATTACCTGGCGGAGGTACTGAACTTACTACAAGACTGGCTGTAAAGAATATTCGTTCAGAACAGCTCGCTTATCACAAGCGCACTACCGCTCTCTTGTTTGAAAATACCTCGCGGCTTAAACCTTACTAACCAAAAAGATGATCTTATATTGTTCCATTTTAATTTCACGTGGTATAAAACCAGTTCATTAGAAAAAAACTTCAATTCACACTTTGATTATACACTGACACGGGCCGATAATCGGCGTTTATTTGTAGGTACCACAACTGTGATAAATAGGTATCCATATTTGAAAATTCAACTCTTTCTAACCTGCCGCATTTCCTTCTCACTCTCCTGTCATATTTTTTTTCCATCCTTAAACAATCCCAAAATAGGAATGCTTCACATCATTGCCAGGACGATAATGTTTTTTTTGATGTCACGTAAAAAATAGTGAGAGATTGTAAACTTTCAAAAAACATGCTTCAATTCTTCGATATTTTAATATGCTTGACATATTTTACTGATTGATGCACGGTTACGACATTAACCAAAAATGTGTTCACCAACTAATACAATTATTTACCAAGGTACTAATAATTTATTTACATAGAAATATTCCCATAGTCATTCACACTGAAAGAAAAATATAACATTATTCAACGATTCATATAACTTTTTGACATGAAGTGTGATAAGTTTAGTGTGACTACCTCTTAGCAATGTCTTCACACCGCTGTAAAAACATTGTGTGAAGATTCGAACAGCCCCTGAGTTAAGCAGCAAGGCAAATCCACCCAACAACCCTCTTTGCCAACTTTCAGGAGAACTGAAACTTTTGAGCTCCTGAAGAACTAGAAGCCTCCTTGAATCTTTATGAGAGAATTCTGCCATCGGAAACTAGGCGTCCCAAAGTACTGCGTTGAAATTAATTCATTAAAGCAATTCCATCGTGAATTAATTAAGGGTTGATTAACACTTTATTTTCTTTTCGTTTGATGTAGAGGTAAACTTTTAAATTTGATGAGAAAATAAATGATAATTCTTAATAGGGTAATATTTTTTATTTACTTAAATTTTATTTATGTTTTCACTTTTAATTAAATACCTTAATGAGCGAAAACTGAATAACTAACTAAACACTCATTTTGTTATTTCTTTGCAGGGGTAAGCTTCTTCTTCTTCTTCGATGGCGCTACAGCCCATATCGAGCTTTGGCCTCCTGCAACAGTCGCCTCCAACTCCTCCTGTCCTCAGCGGCTGACTTCCAGTTTGTCACCTGGAGAAGCTGTGCTGCATCCCCTCTTACCTCATCTTCCCACCTCAGTCTGGGTCTTCCCACTTTTCTCTTTCCACCTGGGTGACCAGTCAGAATTCTTTTTGGGACGCGTGTATCCGGCATTCTCTGTACATGCCCAGCCCATCTCAGCCTGAGGAGTCTCATGTGTGCAGAGATGCTAGGGGCCTTATATATATCGTACAATTCTATATTGTGCCGGATACGCCACTGTTCGCCCTCTTTCACGGGTCCACATATTCTTCTCAGCACCTTTCTTTCAAAAGTATCCAGCATTTCAGCCATCTTTACCGTCAGTGTCAGCGCCTCACATCCATATGCCAATACAGTTCTTACAATGGTCTTATATATGGTTATTTTGGTTTTTCTGTGGACACTACGTGACTTAAACACTGGCAGCAAAGAGAAGTATGTTTTGTTGGCTGCTGTGATTCTCCTTCCGATTTCTGCTGGATCCTCATTGTTCTCTGTCAGGCTGGAGCCCAGGTAGGTGAATTGGTCGACCACTTCGTATGAGTAGTTGTCTTTAAATAGTGCACTACTTCTTCTTCTGTGTGAGGGGTTCCTGCTCTGTACCATCATTTTTGTTTTGTCAACATTAACTCGCAGTCCTACTTCCCGCGCCGCTGTTTCTAAAGGGTCGAAGACCTCCTTAATGGCTGAAATTGATCTTCCGACAATGTTGATGTCATCCGCATATCCGACAACTTGACTGCTCTTGAAACAAATATTGGAGCCAGTGTCTATTAGTGTTTTTCGTATTACATGTTCGAGCACAATGTTGAAGAGAGTGGGAGCCAGACTGTCCCCCTGTTTAAGTCCCTGTGATACTGTAAATTCTTCCGACAATTCTCCGTCTATTTTGACCTGACATCTTGAGTCTTGCAGGGGTAAGCACTGTGGCTAAAATGTCCAAAAACCATGTATTAACGTACAGTTCATTATTATAAATATGCTTCAAACGAACTGACAACTGATTTATTTATAAATTCTTCGTGCCATGTTTTTCTGGGTGTACCCGATTTCCGCTAAAATGGATTTTTCAATCAGTGTAACGTAAAAATAATCAATTTTATAAAATTACCGTACAACAGTCTCAACTGCCAAATAAAAAAAGACGAAGGCTGCCTACACCAACTAGTATTACTACCTCTAGGCTTTGTGTGCGCTTTTTAGAAGATAGAAAAAACGCGGAAACAAAACAATAGAGTTTTTCAATCCAGCAGACATTTCAGTAAGTTAACATCCCTTTAGGGTAGGTTCGGCTAGTTTGGGCGCTAGGAGAGGGGGTGGAACAGTAAAACCTTCGGCCGTAAACTGCCATCCCCTCAGCTTATTTTTAGGATCACATCCAGAATTGGACGCACTTTTCTGCCCCTATCGTCGTCTTGTCTTTCAAGCACAGCGGCGTGGGATTCAAACCTTGGAAAATAAATAAAATAGTTTGTAATATAGAGCAATACATAAGAATCCATTTTCTTGGATATTTATTTAAATTGGTAGGTATTAGGTATGGCATTATTTCAAAATTCACTGTGATTTATAATGTTTCTTAGTATATTATATTATTATTAAGTTAAGTGATTGAAGAAAAAAACTTTTATTTTTTATATAAAATTGTAAATTATCTGTTGGAAGCCTTAAAATATAAATGATGATTGACCATTGTAAAAAAAAACGAATGAATCGTTAGACAATTTGATCATCGCATGTTTGTGTTCTTCTTTATTCTATAAGAATGGTTATTTTAAAGAACGATAATTTAGCAATTTATAAATTTAATTCGATAATACATTATCTTTACAAGATGAAAAAAACGTTTTGTTCTAAAATAAACATTCGACCCATCCTCATCAAAATATGTCAACTAGTTACGTATGACAAAATATATTTACATACGGCCCTTAACAAATATTTGTCCTTTGATTCACAAAACTGATATCTATTCTCCATATTTAAATAAATAAACTCTTTTAAAACAAAGCTTTTAATTTCAGTTTTCGTTGAATGCAGATGATTTTAAAGGAAAAAATTTAATTAGGTTATTATCAATTTCTTTAAAAAACGATTCAAATTGATTCTTCCAATATTTTAATTTGCCCGACTCCTCGTACAATCTTTCATAAATCTTTTTTTCTCACAAAATAAACGAAAATTTATTATTTTTTTTACAAATTTTAAGGCTTTTATACATCGATACTGGGCCGGTCCTTTTGGACAAAGTGGCGCAGTCCGCAGGCGCAATTGGAGCAGCCCGCTTTGGGTGCCGACTTGCCATTTCGCCAAAGGCGCTGACAATACTCGATCCCTAATTCACTGCTCCAGAGGGTTTTAATATCGCCAGGAGCCAGTTGGCTTAGAACCGACATAGGGTCGATAGGCAAATAACCTATTCATTCCAGAAAGAAAAAAAACAAACAAATTTCACCATGCCAACAAATACATTTCATACTTCTTAGAAAATGTATCCAATAAAATATATCCAATAAAATATATCCATTTAAATGTATCCATTAAAATGTATCCAATAAAATTTATCCAGTAAAATATATCCATTAAAATATATCCATTAAAATGTATCCATTAAAATGTATCCAATAAAATATATCCAGTAAAATATATCCATTAAAATTTATCCATTAAAATGTATCCAATAAAATTTATCCATTAAAATGTATCCAATAAAATGTATCCAATAAAATATATCCATTAAAATGTATCCAATAAAATGTATCCGATAAAAGAGCGAAAAATTTATGTTTACTTTTACCGGATTTGAATAAATGCAGTTAGAAGTATCGCCGTCACTGAACAACGGTATCGAAGATGGCCGAGGGTGTCCGAAGGAGATTGTGCATATCCTGTAAATGATTGCCATTAATAAAGAATGGACCCGTACTTACAACGCAATGCAAGGGGACAATGCTTCTGTCGAGAGAACTCAGCCAGCCGAAAGAAAGGTGGAATATACAGACACCAAGTGGAAAGAACACTACCACAAAATAAATGTATAACACCGCTAGTTTCAATAATATTAAAAATTAAAAAATTTTACATCCTAACTATTTTTTTATAATATCGGGAAAAAAATAATTGTCATAATATATCAATATTTTTTTATTTTATTTTTAACATTGGCTACACACAGGAGGCTCGGAGGGAAATATTTCCATTCAGGGACTATTTCATATTCGGGGATGCTGTGTAGTGGGATTTTTCGATAAAAAGAAGGAAAGAATGATCAGAGAAGGAAAAAGGTATGAGATGTGGGTAGAAAACTGGGGTCAGTGTGTCTAGAAGTTATGGACGCTTAAATTCATTCCTGCTGGAGAGGCAAAAAGCCTCAGCCAGTCTCTCTAAATCTAAGGGCAGGAAAAGACCAGGTCATCCGAAAAAAAATCTTTGAAAATTAGAAATCCAGAAACAGATGCATCCACCGCCAAGAACTGGACAATTCAGGCACTCCTGTTAAGTCACCAAGAGTAGGGAACCACTTGGGGTGATCTATGGCAGAGTTGTTGGTTATCAAATGAATGGTTCTCGAGGCAGTTCATACCCGAAGCTATGTTTGTAGAAACGAAGGTTGTGACTTATTTTTTTATAATTTTTTTCTAAGCGTTCACCCAACTGTGGAATCATTTCATTTATATGAAAATCCTAGAAATTCTTAATGCTATATTAAGACTTTTAGGAAATAAATATATGAATGCCTACTACAATTATTTTCCTCCAATTTTTCTTCATAATGTGTATTCTCCCTTTCAGCACTGAGACTTCGAATCAAGCGAAGATTTTGTTTTACAAGGGGATGATTTTTGTAGTGTTCAAGATACTGCATTCTGCGTGGAAGACAATTTACAAAAAAGTTTACGCTATTCCGTAAAAGCAAAATGTCTTCAACACAAATGCTCCACACCATCTACGAGTTTTTGTGATTTACTAGACAAATAATTTGTAGGAACCAACCGGTTTCTTATACTTTTAACCCCCCTCTTAAGGAAAGCGCATTTTCCTTAGTCGAAAATTCCTCCATGCTTCATACATTATGTATCAAAGACAAGTGCTCAATGCTCAGATTCACCATCCAAACTATGTACAATTTTGCGTTTACCGCCCCCAAGAGAAGTTAATTTAATTTATGGAATGTTTTCCATTTATTACTCGTATATTGTTAAGGTTTGTATGGATGGATCTTGTCTTCACATTTTTTATGATTTATTACTAGCTTTCTTAAATATTTAATTTATTCTGTCTGAATAAAAAAAAATTCGGAAAATTATATTATTCTTCCATTACATTATATAAATGTTTAATTAAATTGTATAGCGCCCTTGAGATAATTTTGTCACGAAAACGGCGCTATGCAAATGAACCAAACATTATTATTATTACATCCCGTTAACATAAAAGTGAGAAGAATAATGTTTCTATCAAATTGTACGAATCAATAAAATTATGAAGCATCTGGAAACTATCCTGGCTTGCTTAGAACAGTCGAACCTTGATGACTTTGACGGCCGGCATAGTCCAGTGGTAACGCATTGGACTGCCATTCCGAAGGTCGCGGGTTCGAACCCGGCGTGCGCAAATAAATTTTATTTGATTAATTTGTGTTATTTCACAATTAATTAATTAAAATAATATATAGTATATTTGCGACACGTTCCAGAGTGGAAGATACTACCAGTATCGCCCTGGTGTAAGACCATCATTCAGAATTGAAACGTTGCTCCAAATGGCTTTAGCCGTGTTTAGTGACTAGATCTGAATAGCCAGGTACTTCCCCACCTTCCTCTTTCCCTTCCCCACTTGCCTTCAGCCTCACAACATCCCCCAATTGGGGATGCCATAGTCTCACTGGCTCCAGACGGGAGTAGTTGGGACTCTTGTGAGGTTATCACTATAAAAAAAAAAAATAATAATAACAGGAATTGAGGAAAAGACTGATGAACATCCCAAAATAACTACCATAAAACTAATAGAAAATGCTCATCTCAAAATAAATTCAGAGGATATTACCTCGGCAGTAAGACAATATGACAGAAGACGAAGTCATTAAAAAAATCTATTAAAATTAGAAATCCAGAAACAAGAGTATAATTGGTGCTTGATTTCAAACCGTAAGAAAATGATATACCTTAGAGAATCATTAGCTCCTTATTTTAAGAAACTACTTTGAAAAGCCGAAATAAAGGTAAGAGAATTAAATAATATATTTTTTTTAAAAACGGATCTATTCTAATGGAAGAAAATGACCACAAAAAATGGAAATAAAACACGAAGATGGCCTTAATAGAATTTGATAGAGATTGAATAGAGAGAGGCACCGAATATATTTACAGCATTTAAAAGTGATAAAAATGATGACAATACAAAACCTATTTTAATTATTTAAGTTTTCTTTACTTAAGGGAGTTTAAATTAAAAATAAAACTGTACAAAACTTTCATCCCAGCTCACACAGATAACTTCCTAGAACCACTGAATACACTGCTTGACTATACATCTATAAAATAAGTCATTTTATGTGGTAACATAATAAATACTCTGGATATAAGTAACATGAAAAATCAAAAATAACTTCTCACTTTTGGTTTTTATGGTTTTGAAAAAATCATAATATCACCTACAAGAGTTTCTACTATAATTTCGATCTGTATCATTCATATTATGAAAATCGAAATTTGAACCATAGCGAGCTCTCCTCACTACTAATATAACAGATCACGGTGGAATATTGCTGAAATTTATGAGCTTTAGATTAAAAAAAATAGCCAATGATAATGAAAAAAGAAAAAGCGTCACAGATTACAATCAAAGTGAAATTAAAGGAGGAATCATGGAAATCTTGTCAACACAAAATGTGAAAAAAGCTGCTAAATAAAAAATAAAAAGTTTAAAAAATGTGCGTGGAAAGTTGTTAGTAGTGGTTATGTTAAAAAACATTGTATCTGTTTTTCTCACCCTTGTCCTAAATTAATCGCAAAATATATAGAATTTTTTCTTTTACATTTCATCATTGTTCTAGTAAATTATTAGCAAATATGTTCACCCTGCTTGACTTAAATTGGTTATTTCACCTTAGTAGGTACCTATTATTCATGTTAAAATATTGGTCTTTCAATTATAATACATGGTGTTATTTCTGTTATTTGTTTTTGGGGTGTTATGCCGTGTGGTGCTAACTCCTTCTTTAGCCAACGTTTTGGACAACGTTACAGTGTCCATCACCAGGGCTAAAGAAAGAGTTAACGCAACACGGCATAGCACCCCAAAAACAAATAACAAAAATTCTTTTGTCCATGAAAATCTTAAATCATATTTGGTGTTATTTTTGTTAATTTTGTAAAACTATTAGCGTAGACACAGGCTAGTCCTAATGAGGTTAATAAATAAAGCATAAACAGTTATACCGCATGTAAAGAAACAATAAATAAATAAATCTTTCTGAGTTATTCGGTTGTCACAATGTTAAAAAAATATTAATCTTTGTCCAGTAATTTTTTTTCAAGCGTTGCTATCCGTTTCTAATCTAGTAATGAAGATAAGGAACATGTATATATTTCCTTATCTTCATTACTAAACAGTAATCTAGTAATGAAGATAAGGAACATGTATATATTTCATAAACGTGGGGGTTGCCGGCAGCAACATTTTATTAAAACTTTACACATACTTACTAAATTTGAACATAATAATATTCTTGGAAGCAAATTCTCCAAAATAGAGTAATGAGAATAATACTTCAAAAATAATTATAATTGGCGAAACACAGGGTTTTCCAATAAGAGGTGTTATTTTGATATTCAATCATAAAAGATCAATAGTTTCGTTGCTTGTGTGGCACATAGCGCCGTCTTGTTAAAAATAAACGTTGTCCAGATTAATACTATTCAATTCCGGCCATACAAAATCAATTATCTCTCGATAGCGCAATCCACTCACCGTAACTGTTGCTCCAGCCTCATTTTCGAAAAAGTAAGGTCCAATGACTCCGCCTGACCATAAATCGCACCAAACATTCACACGTTGAGGATAAAGACGCTTTTCAACAGTAACTCTTGAGTTTTCCGAGCCCCAGATGCGACAATTTTGCTTGTTGACGAAGCCACCGTGGTGGAAATGGGCCTCATCACTCAAGATGATTTGCATTTGATTCACACAAGTGAATTTTAAAAATTTCAATGCGTTGTTGAAGCGTGTATCGTTCTATTTTTATTAATGGCGTAGTTTTTACTTGTCAAATGTCAAAAAATGATAGCTTCAAAAGTAAAATCTACCGAAATAGCGGACTATTCAAAAAACACCTCTTATTGGAAAACCCTATAGATTATCAAGAGTAACTAAAATGTTAAAAATTCTAACAGTCAAACAGATTATGACCTTACACGCGATGATATATATAAATAAAACAATAAAAACCTGTTACCAAAATACTTTTACAAAATTATATATCACAAGGACATTCGCAGATATAATACAAGGATGCAATATTATAATGTGCTGCCCGAAAGTATAAATTCTGCACCAATTGGTAGATTCAAGACGGTTATAAGGGTCACATTGACCAAGAGAAATTGTAATAGTATGTAATATTATAACAAATTAGTTATTTTTAAACTTAAATAGACAAATAACTAAAATAAAATAGATCACTTCTTCTAAAAAATGTAACATTTTTTTCTAATGGTATGAACGGGTCAAAGTACGAATAGCACAATATTTAGCACCGAATGTTATTGCTGTTCTATCATTTGTTTACTCAAAGGCTTACTTCACCGTTTAAAAATGCCTTAAATTAAAATACGGTGATTGTGAATAAAAGTCTAAAATTGGAGATTTATAGCCTTCTTGTGTGTACATTTTGTATTTTTGAACAAACGGTTAACCCTTGACGTTTTACAATGATTTAGTAAATTATTACCCCTATTATATATGGGTAATACACGGTGCAGCCACATTCCGTGTGGTAAGGATAGGAACGTGGAAGGGGTCTCATTGTGTAGGGAGGGTCGTGCCGTTTTCAGTCGATACCACGGTTTGGTCTGGAGCATGAACATGAACACTGGAGCTTTACCATCCGCACGTTTCTTGAAAATGACCGTTCATCCGTCGCCACCCAGCGAACCTTCCGGCTGCATAATTAAAATCTAATTTCTACACAAAATGCGTTCTCCGGCATCACACCTTGAACGAACTCAACGATCGAATTCAGGAGGAAATTGCCGCTATACCCGTCGATATGTGCCAAAATGCATGCATAAAACGGCATGATGTACCAAATAAAATAAAATAAACCTTATTTCTATAAGTTGCGCTTTTTTTAGTACCCTTCTAACTGCACTGTCTGTTTCGCCGCACCATGTATATATAACCCTTGTATTTGTAGGTATTTATAGTTATTAATACATTTTAAGAAAATATAACTGATAAATATAAAATACTTTCTGTTTCGTGAACAAGCATTTTGTTGGCCTAGCTCTTGCGAGCAAGGTACAAATTAATACAAAACAATACATTCCAAGCCTCCTCTCAAAAATACCCTAGTATTTCTGACCTAAAAGGGCGGCTCCGCCACTTGCTGACTTGTGTTTGATTTCTTACCACTCCTAAAAGGTTAATGGCTAAGAGCTCCGCGGTAATAATCTGAAGCTGCACCCAAACATCAGGCTTTTATGACTCGCCTAGAACGGACTCTGCTTTCTGGAGCTACTCACAGCTCCACTCGTTTCACTTGGAGCTCAAAGATGCCTTGAGCTTTAACTGGACTCTTTTTATTATAATTACACATTTTATCGCGTTCTTTATTAGAACCATTATAGAGGTGATAAAAAATAGCTGCGCTATACTTTACAAAATATTTTATTGAATCAAAATTTATCATGAATATGCAAAGTGTTATTAAAGTCCTTTGAATTAATATCAAATTTCATATTAAATTCCTTGATAAGACTTAAAGACACAATCTATTATGTTATCTGATGTATTAGGTATATCTTTTATAATATTTTACATTTGCGGCTTGTGTATAGAGAAAAAGGTTTTCATATCCTTTGATTTCAAGAAAAATATTGAGTTTTCTCTTGTTTCTAAGAATAAAATATTTTCTAAATGTTATCCAGTATATTTACCAAATGTTTCTAAGAAAACCTTTCTCCCAAACACATCCGAATGTGAAAACGGCATTATTTCGTTTTATAATGTTCATGCCAAATAACATTTATTTAGCTTAAGTAGCTTCTAATTTTATTAACGTGTTAATTCCTTTCAGTAATGAGTTAGTAAGCATACAGGGTTTCTGATAAACGCGAGCTGATACCGAAATTACACAACATTAATAGAATTCTGTTTTCTTTCGATAAGTAGCACGTAAGAAGATTAGACCTGGGTTGCTAAGCGAGCTCGCAAGGGGCTTACTGTACTAAGCACTACTTCCTCAGGGTTTGATATATGACTCACCTCAGAGATTACAACAAATTAATCTGTATTAAAAAAATTACCATTTTTGGGTTTTGGAAATAAAATTATTAGATACTTGGAAATATAAGAGATATGTCAAGTGCACATTTACTGTCAACAAATTGAATAGATCCGTTTTAAAACGTTAAAGACAGTTTATCATTAGAGTTAATTAAATTTAAGTTAGTTAGATTTTTTACAAGACATAGTCAAAAATACTGTTAAAAAACAATTTAGTAAACGTAAGCTTCGTATTTGGTGTTTTATTGATCATAAACTTTGGTGTATTTTAAAAAATGTAAAACAAAAAATTGATAAAATAATGTGAAGGAAGCATAATTTATCAGTTAAAAAAAAATTCTTTTGCTAATATTATTTTAGCTATTCATACGAACAGACCTTTAAACGCAAATCATTTAATCTTTTGTAATTTACTGATGCATTAAGTCCTCTAAATAGTAACTCGCATCCACAATGTATAATAAAAGCAAACCTTAATTAAATTGCACTGAAGAACTAGTTTGGTGCTACTCACCTGATTTAAAAAGCAAGCGTTCTGCTTTGACTCGAGTTTCATATTTGGCCGATTATCTTGCCAATATTGACACGCGCCGTCTAATATTGACCTTCCGGACGCCGGGCGCCGCGACGCCCATTCCGCCGACGCTCCGCTCTGCCGCACGCCGGCGAGGAAGGAAGCCTGCCACAGTAAATGGAAACAACGAGCGACGTGTTGACACAGGAAAATTCCCTTTGCTGACCATAGCAAACGAAGTTTACGCTTTTTAAGTTTAACTAAGCGTCGCTCTTCAATTTGTTACAGAAATGTTTTAAAAAATGTTTGCATTCCCTCTCGCCTATGAGCCTTTTTTATTTAGCGTTGCCACCGTACCTATAAGTGAATTTAGCAAAGTGAGTTCATAATTTTTATTGACGGTCTCCGTCATCGAGACTCTTTCTGGCAATCTAGGAATAGCGGGTTCAAATTCCGGCGTGCACAAGTAATTTTTTAAAATTTTATTTACCTAGTAGTACATTTACGTATCTTACATTAAATTTGAAACGTTGGCTTTAGCCGTGTTTGGTGATCAGATCCAACGCCTCTTATTCCCATCTCCTTCCCCTCCGTACTACCTTCAGCCTTGTCTAATCTATAGTCTCACTGGCTCCAGACGGTTAAGAGCAATTGGGACTCCTGTGCGGTATTCACAAAAAAGTAACTATCCCCCACGCCATTTCTCGTAGATTAAATATATCAATGTAATTGTGTGATGACATTTCTTTGCCATATAATCGCCTTTTTGTGATAATTATGATAATATAGGCCAAGATCGTTTTTCAAAACCCCTTGGTAATTGTTTTGGTAATTAAATAATAGGACGGTAATTATTAATTCGGACCAACAGCATAGTATTACTCACGAGGGAATTGATCCCACCACTTCAGAATTCAATTAAGCATGATAATTGCTTTACTACAGAAACCTAGTGATGAACAATTAACGTATATGTTGTATGTAAGCCAACATTAACTATGGCTATATCATTACAAGCCAGTGGTAGTAGGCGCGTTCTGGAGTAGCGGATAATCTCAGTATTGGCCTGGTGAAATACAACCATTATACATCATAACGTTGCTTGATATGGCTTTATTTGTGTGTTGTGAACAGATCTCAATAGTCACGTACTTTTCCACCTTCTACTTCTTACTTCCTTCCCCATCCTTACTTTTCAGTCTCGCAACGTTTCCGTCGGGGAATCAGGACCACGGTTAATGTCTATATCAATCGTCTACGAACATGACCTGTAACTTCCATATTCCTTTCCGAAGAAGCAACTTAAACTTCTCCAGACCTCTTGTGCAAATATATTGACTAGATCATAAAATTCACTGACGTGGCAAGATTCTGGACATATTTAGTAATAGCCCTCCAGAAGCTTCAATTGACTTCACTTGAGCCAATTTTTTTTTGTCTTTTGTTTTTGTTGTTGTTGTTGTTCTCGTTGATGTGGTTGTTGTTTTACATACTCAAAGCCTTACTAATAAAAAAATATTTAAAAAAAATACAATTGATCAACAACCGTGTATGTGAAAACCTTACCAATAGAAACAGAAATAAAATAGTTTATGGAAATATGTATGCATTGTCCATTCAGTTAAAAAGGATGGTTTTATTTTTTTTGTTTCGGTGAACTTTTTATTTCTCATTAAATTTCGGTATATTTCAAAGTTTATTTTAAATGTGCTATATATTTGTTCCTTTTTTAGATGTCGTAAAAACTAATACCATTGTAAGAAACTAAAAAAAATTGGTTTATAGATTTTTGTATTTGAATATACTTTTACATCTATTATATCGGGGATTATTAAAAATAAAAGACTGTTGACTCAGACCTATGACGTTTATTGACACTGCGCACACTCGTTATAATCTCCCACGTGACGCATCAGGACTGCCAACATGGCCATACATAACATCCTTTCCTCCTTTATTTTTTTTTTTATTTTCAAACAATTTTCAATACCAAATAAAACTTAAACATAATCACTATGACTAAATCTGACAGGAGGTTTCACCAATCTGCCAGCCCTAGTTACTACATCAGTTTTCCCACTAGTGCTGGGTAAAGGCTCACTATCATTTTTATTTTCTTGACTTCCCAAGTCATACCATTTATCGGGATTTTCATAATTTGATTTTAACTTAATGCAACTTTTTTTTATTTGGTTAACATGGACCTTTTTTACCTCTCCTCCGATTAAAAGAATTAAATACACCCATGAACTTAATTTTAACTTAATAGTTCCCTGAACCCATTTCATAGGACCTTTCAAATGTCTTAAGTATACCAATACATTATCATTTTCCTCATACTCTTTCAATGCATTTTTACTTGACTGCTTACTTTTATTTACATTATTTTCTTCTGTCAAAATATGAAGAGGTGTACGTGGCTCATACGAAAATATTTTAGCCATAGGAGACAAACCCGTGACAGAAGTAGGGGTGGAACGATAAGTATACAAACAATCTACTAGACGTTGAGCTGGTGACAAAAATTTAGAATTTTTTGAAAACATAAATTTAAATAAAATCTTTTTGAATGTTTGAACAGATCGTTCTGCTAATCCATTTGACTCGGGATTATATGGTGGAGAAAATAATAATTTAATAGATTTTTCTTTACAAAAAATAGAAAATTCTTTACATGAAAATGGAGGACCGTTATCACAAACAATAGTTTTCGGAAACGCAAATCTGGAAAAAACTTCACTTAATTTTGATAACAAATCCGAATATTTAGTATTTTTCATATAAAAACATTCTATCCACTTTGAATATGAATCACAAACTAACAAGTATTTGGAACCTTTTAAGTCAAAAAAATCCAAATGGACTCTTTCCCATGGACTTTCAGCAATAGGCCAATTATGACGCACATTTTTGTTAGCTTTTTGTACCGACTGACACATTTCACATCTAGAAATAATATCTTCAATATCTTGATTCATACCTAACCACCAAACATAAGAACGAGCAAGAATTTTTGATCTGACTATACCAGGATGACCATAATGTATTAAATTTAAGACTTTAGACTTAAGAGATTCTGGTATTACAATTCTGTCACCAAATAAAAGACATTTTCCCTTGACCGACAGTAAATTTCTGAACTTGAAATATTTTTTTAATTTCTGGACTTGACAAGTTTTCAATCCAACCGATTGAAACATACTTAATGACTTTAGATAACATTTCATCTTTTTCAGAATGACTTTCAACTTCTGAAAATGGAATTAAGGGTGTTGACATGTATACAAAATTACATTCCTCTACATTAAATTGTTGTTCACTTGGCAAACGTGACATCACATCAGCTTAAGGAATTTTCAGTCCATTTTTAAAAACTAATTTATAATTGTACGCGGACAATATTATAGACCATCTTATGAGACGTGATGCAGCTAAAACGGGGACTTTTTTATCTTCGGCAAATAAAGACAACAATGGAGCATGATCAGTATATATAGTAAAATGACGACCAATTAAATATTTATGAAATTTCTTGATTCCAAAAATAACAGCAAGGGCTTCCTTGTGCAATTGGCTATAATTTCTTTGAGCTGAATTTAACGTTGCAGACTCAAAAGCTATAGGAAATTCTTGATTCTTTACGACATTACTTAAGACACATCCGACACCGTATGCACTGGAGTCGACTGTAAGACACAATGGTTTTGACGGATCAAATAAAACTAACATAGTTTTATCTGACAAGAGAGACTTACTATTTATAAATGCTTTTTCGCATTCATCAGACCAACACCATTCTACATTATTTCTTAATAAATTATGGAGTGGTTCTAGTACAGTAGGACACATAGGAATAAAATTCCTATAAAAATTCAACATTGACAAATACGATTTTAGTTGAGTAACATTTTCTGGACACCCAGTAGACTTAATTTTCTCAACTTTCGACAAAGACGGACTTTTGCCTTGACCTGACAAAGTAAAACCTAAAAATTCAAAAGAAGATACAAAAAATTCACTTTTTGACACATTAATTTTTATATTAAACTCATTTAACTTTGACAAAACTTTTTCTACAGTATTACAACACTCCGTTTCATCTTTACCACCTACACAAATATCATCAATGTATGCAGCACAGTTTTTTATGCCTCCCAAGACTGTATCAATGACCATTTGAAATGTGGCAGGAGCCGATGACAACCCAAAAGGTAAACGATTGTAAACATATAAACCATTACATGTATTAATTGTAAGTAATTCTTTACTAGAATCTGACACAGACAACTGTAAATATGCATATGTTAAGTCTAATTTACAAAATACTTGACAACCTGAAAATTTATTAAAAATATCCTCTGGACGTGGAATAGGATATTGATCAATTCTCAATTGTGGATTGACTGTAGATTTTAAATCTGCACATAAACTTTTTTTTCCATTTTGTTTTGGTACACAAACTATTGGAGAAGACCAAGTACTATATTTAACTTTAGAAATTATGCCTTCGCTTTCAAGACGATCTAGCTCTTGGCATACTTCTGCACGCAGTGCATAAGGGACCTCATATGCTTTGTGGAAAACAGGAGTTGAATTATTTTTTAAACTTAAATTTACCGAAAACTCTTTAATTGGTATGTCGTTATTCGTTTTAGAAAAGGAATTTAAATATTTTTGTGACAATTTTTCGACAATGTTTGATTTATTTTTTCCACTGACAGACACTGAATTTACAGTATTATGATTACCAATATTTGACATAAAAGAATTTATAAATGTATTTTCCCAAGACGGATTCAAAACATTTATCCAATTCCTACCAAGAATAGCTTCAGACGATAGATTTTTAATAACTAATACTGGTAAATCCACGACCAATTTAGAATCATCTTTTACACTTACTTTTGCAATAAGAAATCCAAAACAATATAAATTTTGACTATTTGCTGTAAACAAATTACCATAGAACTGACTTAATTTACAAGTTTTGAAAAATTTTATGTACATTTTGTGACTTATCACGGTCGATGAACTCCCTGTGTCAATCATGAAGGACATTTTCCTACCGTTTACAAACAAATCAATATTAGCTGTTTCAGACACGGACATATTTAAAACATTTATATTACCACACATTTTACATGATTAATAACAATTGATTTTACACTAGAACAAAATTTTGACGTATGACCGTATCTATTACACTTGTAACATTTCCAATTCCTTGACGGACATGACTCTGGTTGATGACTGATAAAACACCTCTCGCATCTTTTTCTGGGATTTCCACGTGATGGGAGATGAAAGACGACTTGATGACATTGAACTCCTTTGACCTTGTTGCGGACTAGTACTCCTTTGACGTGACGTTTTCGGCTTTACTTCGAAAACTCCCGATGAAAGATCTTCTTTGTGTAATATTTCTGCAGAACAACTTACTGTCTCCATATTCTTCACATTTTTTTTTGCTTTTTCGAAACTCAGCGATTCATCTTCAGACAGTAATCTTATAGTCATGGCTTCATTTTTCACACCGCACACCAATTTATCCCTCAAGGCTTCATCCAGAAATGCTCCAAAATTACATGATATTGACAGACTTTTTATTTCTGAAATGTAATCATCAATTCCCTCGTTCGACTGTTGCTGACGATTATAAAATTTATATCTTTGGGCGATCGTACATTTTTTCTCTTCATATTTATTTTGATGTGTTGTTACAATCTCGTTATAAGTTAACTCTTCAATATTTTTCGGATTAACTGTTTCTTTTAAAATTTTATATTTTTCCGCACCAATAATCATACAAAGATATCCAATTTTCTCTTTGTCCGTAATATTAATTACTTTTAAATAAATTTGAACACGTTCTAAAAACATTCCGAAGGTTTCACAACTCGACTCGTATTGCGGCACTGGCAAAGTACTCGTAGACATGTTAAAATGATTGAAAAAACAAAGACGAAATCACTGTTTTACACTGGACTTAATATTACTCGTTATTAATTTAACTTTTTCGATTATCCTCGTCGCCAATTATTATATCGGGGATTATTAAAAATAAAAGACTGTTGACTCAGACCTATGACGTTTATTGACACTGCGCACACTCGTTATAATCTCCCACGTGACGCATCAGGACTGCCAACATGGCCATACATAACAACATCTATGTAGGTATATTGGAATATTTTAATTTCAAACTCGGCATTTATTATTTAAAAAAAAAAACATATTTTTACTCCAAGCTCCGAAAAATTGTATGGAAAACGAAATTTTGAAATCACATTCCCTTTGTTTTGGGAATCTGCAAGAAAACTGTCACCTGACTTTTTATCTCGTTTATACAATAAAAAAATATTCACGTGTCAGTCTGCTGAAACGAAACGTTGCCTACTCTTTCGGAGCCCAGTTAAAGACATTTTTTATTAGTACCAAATCGAATTCGAGCTTTTCCAGTCATTACTCAATGTGTAATTAAAACACCATTTAACAGTTCGGTAAGTATTTTTCATTAGTTAGGCTGTTGTTTTATTTTTTTCTTAATGTTGTACACCGTTATTGAACGTTTGATAGTTTTTCTTGTATTTTCTTTTATATTAAACCCTGTCTATCGTGTGCAATGTAGGTACACTGTATATTATAAAAAAACAACAAAAAAACATTTTCGAAAAGTAATATAATGTATTAAAAGTAATATTTGTTGAAATGTTAAATTTTAAATATTAAATATTACAATTAAATATCCCTGTCGAAGACCTAAAATACAATTTCTTATTAAATACTCTAAAAATACATACATTAGAAGATAGACGTAAAATAAACGATTTAACGTTCTTATTCAAAATACTTAACTCTAAATTTGACTGTTGTGAACTCCTGCAACTTATAAACATACATACACCCACAGTAACAACACGACAAAATACAATATTCTACAGCAGCACACATAAGCGTAACTACATTGCCCACTCTACAACGACTACAACGACTTCACACCATGGGAAATCATTACTTGGGTGATGTTGACATATTCAATACCACTTGGCCAGTTTTGTGGATCATTTAAAACATTATTTATTTCAACAATACTCCTAAACACATCATGTAAACCTACAAATAGCTGTAATTTTCTGTTTTTGTTTCTTGTGTTTGTATGACTTGTTGCATAGCTTTTATCAAATGTAATTTTATTCTTATTTTTTATGTTTCAAAGTATCTGTCAAATTAAAATTATACTACCAACCATGTAAAGGCCCTATGGGCGTTAAATAAATAAATAAATAAATAAATAAATAAATAAATACATAAATAAATAAATAAATAAATAAATATTACCATTCTATTTTTTTTATTACTTTTCATGATTACGTTCGATTTTTGTCCAGGTTACCCATGCCACATACACAAGTTGGGGATGCATTTACTGTTCTCTTAGTATTCAAATAAAAAAATCCTTTTTCCTTGCGTTTCAGACATGCAATACAATAATTCGGGGGTGAAATAAAATTGATCCCAGTTTGTGGTCAGCAAAAATATTGCCTAAACAAAAGCAAAAACCCTACAGGAGTCTAATTATGCACATATATTATTATTTTTTTGGAGAGAAAGTGCACGTATTCTAGATTCTATTGATACCGCGATAGATCCGTCAAAGACGATTGGTCCGGAGTCCGGAGTCCCGCCTGGGGTCCGGCTTTCCTATTAGCATTCAGGAGTCCGGCAGTCCAGCGGCGGGCCCCATGAATAGTAATGTAATATTCATACAGGGCCCGCTACTCAAGGGTCCCATTGGTTATGATAATTTATGACAGCCATACGATTGAACTGCCCCAGTAAAGTGAGGTTAGTTGGGGACACATGTTTTCAATAGTTTGTTTGACTTGGAATGAAGAACAAGAGGTCGTTGAATTTGATAAAAGAGAACAAAAAATATTTTGTTTTTTTTTCGTCTACAAACTGTTTGATTACTAATAAATTGATTACTTTAAATTGTTATTTTGTGCCAAATTCAATTAGAATGCCTTAGGAGAACTTATACTTTGGAACTATATATAGACATAATTCTGATCTAAATATCGATATAAAGAAAAGTTTTAAAACATATCGAACAACATAATATATTATGCTTCTTTATGGATTATCAAACTCATCAATACGAAACCAACTAATAAATTAGTAAACCTTACACACGAAACAATTTTTAAATTTTGAAAACCAAATTATATTACATTTTTTATCACTTGCATTCGCAATATCTATAGTAGTCGAGCCCGAAGTCGTTCTGAAGCAAAATAGTTGCCAGTTTTTTGTGGAAAATACCTGAGATGTGATGAAAAACATCTATTGATGTAAAATTGACTCTTGCGAAACGGGCGTGGCAAGACGGAACGACGGCCAACCTCCGAATAAGACTTATTTTTATATGGCGTTATGAAACGACGCGACGCTTCATTGGGCCAGTCTCGTGACTCGGCGCTCTCCTTTCTCCTCATGACAGTGAGACATATACATTACAATTGTATACTAATCTTAAACATGGGTGACAGTGATATTAATAAATTTCAATTGTTTACTGATTTTGAACATGGGTGATAGTGACATTAATAAATTGGATTTGCTTATTGATTTTAAACATTTAAAGAGTTAAAAGACATTTAAAGTAACTGTTAAGTGAAGATTAAACATGAGTGACAGTGACATTAAATTTGTCAGTTAAATGAAAATTAAACATGAGTAACAGTGATATTAAAAGTGTCAGTTAAATGAAAATTAAAAATTATCCGGGTTACAAATAACCTGTCAATATTTGAAAATTTTCTTCTACCACCACAGTAAGCTGAAACTTCTGTTTGTGTTGTGATGGAGGAGCCAGCCCAGGAAATGAACACACTACGCCTGGGTGGGACCAAATGCGATGCCAATTCAGCCACTAACCGTTCAAAATAAAAACAAAACGATGTTTCACACCTGCCATGCGTCCCGTAACACCACGCCGGGGCCCTGAGGTAATAACATTTTAATTCAGTGTTTTCCCTCCACTGAAAAATTCTTGAACACAATTATCTCATAATACAGAAGTTTTTAAACTAATAATTGGCAAGCACTCCTTGTTTTATTACACTCACGCATCATTTAATAACTACCTACCTTTCTTTAATTCTGACTCTTGACATGGCCTGACTGGTATTTGGTTCACTATGTCTTCCTCGGACATCTGCAGCACTTTTTAACCACTCAAATAAAAAATACGCCTATGAAAAAAAACTACTCTACCCACTCGCGTCTGTGCGTATTCGATTAATGGTTACCAATACTTTATAACCCCAAATTAATGAATAATTATTATTGCTCAGCGAATCCATCAATCACAAACACATATAGTAATATAATATAATATTTTATCCCAAAAATCCAATTATTCCCATTTGTAACGTATAAAATCGGACTGGAACATTGACAATACCAACACTGACAACACTTCTGGATTCAACGAATGCCTCCATTACAGCCTCCACATCCCTGAGCCACTGTACTATGGATGGTGCAAATTAATGTGCGTTGGCTAGTACCACTGTGCCTTGGTTAGTACCACTGCCTGGTTTAGTAGCGAGGGGATGATGGATCACACTTTAAGCGACGATTCATTTATTAAAGGATCCGCTGCTCGTATTTCTAATGACGCCACCAATAACAAAACCCTCAAAAGCTACTATTAATCGTTAAATTCATTTATTCAGTGTTATATCCAGGATATCATGTGTCAAAACAGCTTTAATCTTTTAAAGGAAAGCGAATTTATAATGGGTGGATGATGGCCAATATTTATTGAAACACTTAATTTGAACACGGAAAGACTCAACGGTAGGTGTAAAAAAACTACTTTTCTAAAAGCAATAAATAAATAGCTGATACCTAAATGCATATATTTTGGGCACCATACCCTGAATTATTTGTACTCAAATAAATAAAAATATACCAAAAATGAATGAAAATACTAAAAAAAACTTTGACAAAAGGTTTTCACCCTTATACTAAAATATTAGTTAGATATTATTATTATCAAACCAGCACAATACCCACATTTCTGATATTTGAGGCAGCAATAACTTTCAAACCCTGCCAATGGAGTCAGAAAATAACACCGCTTTACATGGAATTTTGTAACGCAACTATTTTATTCAACAAATAATATTTCCTCCTTTGAGCTTTGAAGTTCAGTAGAAAAAATAAATAAACGTAATAATTAGTAATGCAAACATGATACCAAATTAAATATTCCATAAAGAGTATATTCTGCATTATTTGCAACTCGCAGAAATAAATCAAAAAAGCATTTTAATTAAAATTCCTTTCACATCTTGCTAGGATCTGATTTAAGGTAGGTACATCCTGTACCCTTATATGTATTTCAAGTATTCTAAACCCAAAAAATATTCAAATTCTCGGAAAGGTAGGGTTTCTTTATCATGAAAGCGTAGATGGACAGGTACTGCGGAATTTCTTTCATCAAACGTTTCGGACTTTCCATACTTCCACGGAGTTCCTCTTCAAATAGATATTATCTCGTCAAGTCAAGTTCCCTTAGAATTTCTTAATCGAGGATGTAAAACCATATACTTACAGAATTTGAGCAGAAATTCTTGAAAAGGACAATCTTAGATTAAATATCTTGCGAGAGAATCAAAGACACAAGGGTTGCTTCCCAATCACAGGTCCAGGTACCTGCTTCTGGTTTGACTAGGCTTTTAACCTTTTTGGTGATATATACTAAATTCCCAACTCCGTCATTTTAAGTAACATAGGTTGTTATATGAAGCACAATAATAAAGTATTCAATTACTATCAAAACCAAACTAAAAGAATTATTTTCTGAATCTAAATTTTAGTATAAAATGCGATAATAAAAGCAGAATTTCACTATAATTAATTATAATAATTTCTAATTTTTTGTATTTCTTTGGCATTCACTATGTAACAATTTCTAGACATTTTTTGTTTTTAATGAGTTTTTATTATTCACAATGTACATTTGTTAAAATTAGCTAATTTTATAAAAAATTTATACGTAACAAATGTACATTGTGAATAATAAAAACTAATTAAAAACAAAAAAATATAATAATTTCATTATAGAAATCGAAAAATTATTACTGAGCCAAAAAAGTACCTTTAATATTATCGTTGGTGACATTAATATTAATATCGGACACTGGGTACAAAGCAAAACAAAAGATGATTATATAAATGTAATGACTTCGCTAAACTATAAATCATATATAAATAATGCAACACGAAATATCAGCGGACAAATCCCTTCCTGTATCGATCACATATGGTGCAACTCAAATAACACTGAAAAAAACATGTCGATATTATGGAAAACAAGCATAACTGACCACTACACCTGTATATTCGTTAACAACATAGACAAAAAAGTACCAACCCCAACAAAACTGACAAAAAAAATAAGAAAAAAATGGAAACCTGGGCATCAATAATTGAATCGGAAAATCCAAATACTTGTGCGGAAAATTTCGAAACTGTTTTTCCTAAATCACATAAACCTTTCTACACAAATACTTATTTCTAAAACAAAATCTAAACACAGATTAATAAAACCATGGATAACCCATGGATTAGTGATTTCAATCAGAAATAAGGAAAAATACTATCACCAGTCTAAAAAATTCCCTAACGACGAAAAAATCGCTACTTTCTTCAAGAAATATCGAAACAAACTTACGCTTTTAATTAGACTGACTAAAGAAAAGTATTTTCGAGATAAATTAAAAAATGATGGTCAAGACAGCAAAGAGTTCTGGAAAATTATCAAAACAATAACCAACAAAAGCACAAAACAAAAATTTCCAAAAGAAGTTACTCATCAAGGAATCAATATTTAACGATTATTTTGTTAATGTCGGCGCTAATCTTGCTAGTAATATTATCCTAGACAAAAAACAAACTCAACAACCAGAGCTAAACCCAAATTTTGAAGAATGTTTCCACACATTTGCTTCAGTAACTGATAAAGAAGTTGAAAACGCTATAATAAGTCTACGAGGATCAGCGAGCCCTGGCTACGACAACATAACTGTAAAAACATTAAAAACTGTACGTGAGATAATCAGCAAACCAATTGTTCATATAACAAATGTTAGTCTGAAGAAGGGCATATTCCCGAACATCTATAAGAAGACTATTGTGACCCCTGTTTTTAAAACTGGTGACGAAAAAAACACTTCTAACTACCGTCCCATAGCACTCACATCAAATATAGCAAAAATCTATGAAAAAATTGTTAAAAAACAACTCAACAACTACATAAAAGATAAGGAGATAATGAGCCCAAACCAGTTCGGATTTAGGGACAATCTCAGCACACAGGATGCGATTGCTAAATTGACATCAACAATAATGCAAAAATTAGATAATGGAGAAAAGTGTCTTGGAATCTTCATTGATATCCGCAAAGCATTTGATAGCATATCACACTCAAAACTCACTGAAAAACTAAAACAAATTGGATTGGATGGAATAGTGCTATCATTTTTCCAAAGTTATCTAAAAGGGAGATTTCAATATGTCAAAATCAATAATACCATTAGTGAACCCAAAACCTCATCTTTTGGCATACCGCAAGGAACTGTCATCGGTCCAATCCTTTTTATTATATATGTAAATCAAATGTTCACTCTTCCCATTGTTGGAGATATCATATCTTACGCAGACGACACTGTAGTTATCACAAAAGGAAAATCATGGGAGGAAACAATGAGGATAGCCAATATCAATATAAACATACTCAAAACATGGTTCGACCTAAATTGTCTCTCACTGAATACTGAGTTAACATATTTCATCCCATTCTCTTTGCAGGAAAAAAATTTTGAAAACAATATTACCATTAAAATTCATTCATCACAATGTGAAAATAAAAAAGAATGCGGTAATGTAAATTGTTTACCAATAACATGCAAAAATAGTAGAAAGTATCTGGGTATCATAGTAGATAGATACTTAAAATGGAACGAACAAGTCCAAAATACGGCAACCAGAGTAAGAAAACTTATTTACTTATTTATTAGATTGAGAAACATCCTTTCATATAATATGATTAAAATTATATATTTTTCTCTTGCCCAATCCATATTACAATATGGTATAATCGGTTGGGGAGGGACTTTCAAAACTAACCTTTCACCTGTAGAAAAGGTTCAGAGGTTAATTTTGAAAGTCATCCTAAGAAAACCATCGATATTTCCAACCACGGAGCTGTTTGACTCGTTTAGGGTTCTTAGCTTAAACAAAAAATTTTAAAAGAATGCACTGTTACAAATTCATAAAGACCATTTCAATTCAACAATTTCTACAAAAATAAGTAACCGATCTAGATCACGTGGTAACTTGATGTTAAACAACTCCATGTGGCAGATCTATTTAACTGCACGCAAGGTAGGTACAAGAGGGCTATGCTATCAAATCTTTTCAATCAATATTAATTTAATCTAATTCTACCTTATTTGCACTATAGAAACTTATGTACTTGTATCTCTTGTTTACTTACTCTCTAATGTCATTTCACATTCAAATGCCACATATATTTGTTATTCTTTTTTAAAAATATTTCTACGATTTTAACTGTGACATGTTATCATTGTTTATGTTATATTTATACCGTTGATATTAAATAAATAAATAAATAAACTTAGAAATTCCTAAATGTAATACTAGTGCTGGTCAACACCATTATAATTATCAAGGTATAAAATTGTTTAATGCCCTTCCGGATAAAATTAAAACTGAAAAAAATTACAAAACTTTCAAATCACAAATCAAACAACTTTTAGATAAACCCAACGGTAATCACAAGTTTTAATTTCATTGGATACAATTTTCAAGTAATTGTTTATATGAACTCATTTGTAATTTTTATTAATTAAATTTTCCTAAATTCACGTTATGAATTTAGGAAAATTGATTAATGATTAATAAAAAAAATATATATAAACAAAATTTAATATTTAAAAAAAAAATACATATCCTCTAAAGTTATATTATCCGCTTCCTAATATGTGCTAATATGCGTTTATTGTTGTTGCATTTCATTAAGTACCCATTTCATACAAGATTGCCAGCTCGGTCTTTGAACAATTTACTACCAGTACTGTACCTACCTACTATTATTTCGTACCTAATAAGTACATTTTAGTTTTATAACTATTATATTATTTAAGTTATATTTTTTTATTTTTTAGTTTGTAATTAAATTTCTTATTTTCTTAATTATATAGTGTTATCAAATTTATCATCTAGTTTTATAGCTATTTGTTAATTTTTAGCTACATCAACTAGTGAAATTTTACAACCTATAAACCATAATGACTCACAACACTCCCCAACTCAAACATGAGAAATAATTTCTCAATTGAGTTGGGCAATTTTTTGTTAAAAATTTCAAATTTTTTCGCAATCAGCCTCGAAATATCTACATTTGTAAATTATTATAATGTGTTTATATATTCAATAAAAAAAAAGAATTATGAAATTGTGAAAAATTAATCTATTAATAAATCATTATTTATCATAGGTTTTAGCTACTCAATTTGAATGTAGTGATAAATTCCCAGTTTGATTAACTCCACGAGTACCTAACAACAGCTTTCAAAGCTGTCAATAAATTTCACAATCAAAACAGCGACACAACAGGCCAGGAAATATTTAAAAAAATATTTAACACCACGAAAATTACACACATCACACAGCGGAGTATATTGCATTTATGATACGTGTCACTCGCCACCCTTTGGAAAGTGTTAAAAAGCAGTAAATCCCGCAGAATCCAACCGCCAAGTCCCTACTACTAGAATACGCCATCAGAGACATTATTTATGGTTATTTCTCGTTTATGACATATTCCTATACGTGACTGAAATAACAACCTGTCAAAACTACCACGTCATAAGGCCGGATGAAGGTTTTCCGGAAGTAGATGAGGATATCGCCCGGCCACTTGCACTTTTACAAGAACGATCGCGAGACACGTACATTATTCAAGGGGGACTTAAACCATTCTCATTATTCTTTTTTTAAGTTTTATTTGTTGGACTTATTTGTTGGAAAGCTGCAATTATGTTATCAAAAAACAAGAAATAACTAGAGTATAATTAGATAGAACGCTGATTTCTTAGAACTTATTAGAAAACTTTCTCATTTTCTTGATCAAAATAATGTAATGAAAAAGGTTTATAAAGGGACACTTAGATGGTTTGAACGTCTAGGACAATATGTGACCCTTTTTTCAATGGGATATAAATACCTCTTTTTTTAAATCAAGAGTCCAATATACTTGGAGCCAGTGAAACTTCTGGTACTAGTCTAAAGGAATTGGCGATAAGGAGCGAGAACGAAGGGATAGAAGAACGTTTGGAATTTCCTTTATATCTAGATCTAGTCACTGAAAATAGCTAAAGCAACATTTTTTCTGTCTTGTTGTTTTTCTTACTAGTCAGCAATGTTACCATGAAGACTGCCTTATTGAAAAACAAAAAATCAGAAAAAAATGTTGCTTTAGCTATTTTCAGTGACTAGATCTATATATTGTGATGAAAGGCTTTAAATCACAGTGAAAAAAAAACAGATAAACCATAGCTGCAAAAAAATATGCAAATTATTTATGAAAACGGACATGCTAACGACATCTGGCGGAGAAAGAATTGATCCAGCTTGCTTGCAGTAGACACCTGTAATAGTTGAAATTAAATCAAGGTTCCGGGACGAAAGCAGAGAGGTCGTAAAATCGTCTAGGACGACTGGTACTTCCCCTTTCCTAGGCCTAAAAATAAATATTGAATTTTGTCAACCAATAGATCTGAACAAAGAGCTATAAAATTTTGAGTAACCAATCAGTGAACGGAGAGGCGTACACCAAATACAGACAAAGGAATGAACTGTGGATCGGGCAATAAAAAAGATAATTAACGACATTTCGATTCTCACAGAAATTAGAGGTGAACGCACTTT
This sequence comes from Hesperophylax consimilis, assembly GCF_061612785.1. NCBI lineage: Eukaryota > Metazoa > Arthropoda > Insecta > Trichoptera > Limnephilidae > Hesperophylax > Hesperophylax consimilis. The sequence continues at coordinate 17,956,497 of NC_142840.1, read as the reverse complement.
AGGGTCAACATCGACTTTCAAGGTGACAAACTCCTGGGATTGTTTACAATAACTGAGACATTTATGGGGTATCGAACCATTGAAATCGGGTGCTTGGAAGTTTTACAAGTTGTAAAGCGCACACACAAAAATGCAATGAAAAAAATTATAAACGTGATAGTATAAAAAAAGGACGGGAAAAGCGAAGGAAAGTTACTGGCGGAATTTCAACTGTAGTGCAATTATTTATGATAGAAGGAGGGTGTCATGTTTGATAAAAATCGTACTAAAGAGAGGAGTGAGTGTTGGAAACAATGGAAATTAATCGTTATCAATTTAAGATGAAACGGACATATTGGTAAATCAATTTTGAATGAAAAATCTCCCAAAAAAAATACACATTTTAGAAAAGTGCGGCGATCGAATGGAAGGATAATACAGAGATCTTGGACTGCTACGAAGGTCCTAGGGACGTGAAAATCGAGTATCAGAAGAAGACAGTAAAACTAAACATATAGCGATAGATTAGATTCAGGAAAAGTAGACATTTTACATAATTATTAGGTTAGATATATATTAGGGTTACCCAATATTACGGAGGGATCGAAACAAGATAAAAGGTTGGCGGTCTCATGTATATTTTGAAGGATAAACAATCAAAATCCGAACATGATTTTTATTTACGTTAAGGTAATAAACGATTAGAAAAGCGATTAACTTTAACGTTGGGCTTATGAAGTATTTAGATTAGACAAAAGAGATAAAAATTAATAGGTTTGAAATTAAACTAAATTTACGAGTCTAGTACCAAAATTTTAAACGTAAACAGATGTCAATGCATATGTTTTATGTGAATCCTGGTATGAGAAAGATAGAAAATTGGGCGGAGATTGAATAAAACGATAAAAATGACAGATATCCCAGAGTCTAATTAGGTATATCTCCCATAGAAGTGTGGAAAATTATATATTAATTAATAATAAATGAAGTATGAAATTTCCCAGGAGACCACACACATCGGGAAAAGTGAAGAAAAGATAAAAGGAAGGGTAAAGAACGGAGATAGGAAATGATCCATGTGGAGAAAAGCGATACAATTCGAATTTATCCGTGAAATTAATAAATACGACTTGGAAAATGAGTAATTATAAGAGTTATGAGAAATGACATAAGAATCAAGAAGAAATTGTGCAAGAAAACGTCACGGATAAAAATAAAATTCAAAGATAAAGGAAAAACTCAAATCTGCGACAGGGAGATAGAAAGTACGGGTGGAAATGGAAAAGCTCATATAGGTAACAATAAAATTAAGTAGAATTTAAACAAATCGAAATTCTAAACTGCATAGTAAAGATTTCGACATGGATTTAAACAATTTTCGCACGAGATGCATAAAATTGAGATCTATATATATATTATTGAGGACGGACCTATCGCAAATTGAGAAAAAAAAGGAACACAAAATCATGAGAATTTAACTACATTTTGTATGAACACAGGACAAAGGAAGCTTGGGCGATTAACACAGACTTACCCGAGTCGGACCCTATCGATTTAGATATGTGAGATGGAAACTGACCACCGCCTTGAGCCGGAAAGCAGAACATCTTATGGAAGCACAATCGATATTGATGGAAGGGGTGTTCGGATTTACGAGTTGATAGGAGATAGAATTAAGCATCAAGAGAAATTCAGATACGTCGTTTGGAACCTGAGAGGGGTATAAAAGATGGAACACATCAGTCAGGAGACAGTCGCGCCGAGGATTCGAAAAGTTGTTACGTGGCAGTACTACGTCTTTGGTAGGATTAACAGTGAAAAATCTTTAAGTGTTAAATTTTAAATAAGCCCCTGGACTTAGGAAAATTTTGTGAAAAGTACAAGTGCTAGAGTCAGTGAAATTTAATAAGTCAGTTAATTTAAATCAAACAGTGAAAATAAATACAGTTTAAACTCAGTGCTTTAAAAGTAAAGTGTGAAGTGCTTAAAAGTGTTAAAAGTGGATAGTGCAAAAAGTGTTAAAAGATAATTATTAAAATTTAAAAATAATTATTTCATTCAAAGTGAAAACATTAGAATTTAGTGGAGAGTTTTATCGTTAATCTAGAGTGAACGGGTTCGCGGATTGATATTTAAAAATAGATTATAATTTAACATCAATTTGGTAAAAAAAAATAATAATAATAGTAATAAATATTTACGTCTTAGTTTAAAATAAACACAATCTAGACAGTTCGAAAAGAAATAACAACAAATGCTCAAACCTTTGTTCTAAAAGTAACAGTTCGGAAAAGAAATTAATTTATTAAGAATCGAGATAATTAAAAGTCTGCGCAATTCGGAAAATTTTTCTTATAAAAATATATAAAAAGAAATTTAGAATTAAAAAAATTGATCAATTAAAATCCATCGTGCGTATAGCGACAGTGTTAAAAGTGTTTGTCATTTTAACCGGAATTCTAAACATCAATCTACCATTTCGAAAAAAGTATTTTAACAGCTATCATTCAAAAGCCTAAACTAGAAAAGTGTTATTAAATCAACGGGTTTTCTGAATTAGGATTTCGTTCGGAAGAAAAATTAAATATCAGCTAATTTATACGATTCAAGCAAGAATAAAATATTAAATAGGAATAAATAGTCGAAAAGATTTATTTTGAAATTAGTTGAAAAATACAATTAATTAGGTAGGATTTCTTCATCAAGGTTGTTGTGTACTACCCGACCGGAAATACCTTGACGTGGGTGAGTTTTCCTTTTATAAATAATTTTCAGGTCCCAGGAGACACAGAAGGGCTGTGAGGTGGAAGTATATCAATTGAATATTAAATTAAAACAACAAAACAAAGAATTACACATTAATATATGTATATTGTATATTTGTATATATATATTTATAAATATAAAATAATATATTGTATATAAAGAATATATATATGAGTAATGTAATTATATATATGTATTTTATTTATTAATCGAAGCATCGAAATGGTAGCGATTTTTAATACCTACCCGAGGACATATCTATATTATTGAAAAAGAAAATATGTATTTATTAATATTCAAGACTATGTAGAATCATATATTTTATATTTATTTATTAATATATGTACTCTTATTTAACATATTTTGACAATAGAGATATGCGTACTTAAATATATATTTATATTTATTCTTCATTTAACCTATTAAATTTACTAAATTCGGAAAATGAAAAATAGTTTAACTTCAATAAAGGAATTAAAAATATTTAAATTAACTACGCACAATAAACGGTAACAAAACTGAATCACAAAGAGAGTGCGAGATATTTTTTAAAATAAACAATCTCACATCTGGGTTAGTGGGTCAAATGAGATGTTTACATTGTTCAATTTGTTGATAAAACAAAGGTTCACTGGAGAATTGGGTCAACCGCATAGTTTGGAAACGACCTTGGCCATAATTAGTTAGTCACAAAGGATTTTATTAATTACCCGAAACAGCTGGAAGATGCGTGTTCTCAAATACTTATCAATCACAAACGACAATTGAAAAATCACGGGTTAGCCAGATTTATATCAAAAAATTACATGAAACATTTGAATACCATTGATTAGATAATCGCACAGTTTTTATTAGTTACTTGAAACAGCTGGAAGATGCGTGCTTACAAATACTTATCATTCACAATCGACAATTGGAAAATCACGGGTTAGTAGGATTATATCGAATAATTATACGAAACATTTGAATATTATTGATTGGGTGCTCATACAGAACCCCATCAGTTGCCCGAGACATTTGAGAGTCGAGTACTCTCTAATGTGGCAATCAACTACTTGAAACAATTGGAAAATCACGGGATAGGATGAACAAAAATTAATGTTGAACCCTGGAGGTAAAATTTAAAACAAATACAGTTCATCAAACAGGAGGCAGTGATCGCTCCTACAACAAGACCATTAACCAAACCAAATAGAGATGACGATTCTCTTAAATAAAAACGTCAAAACCAAACAAAAAGCCTGGAGTTCGATAGCTCTCCAAAACAAACTATCAAATAATATCTTATTCTACTAGTATTTATTAGTATAACCTTATTCTTACGTATATATTCGGTTACCAATCGTAGGGTTTCGCAGAACTCTTCGTGCGAGATCCGAGCTCGGAATGCGAGGTAGATAGCCTCGTATTGCGAGTTATAAACCTTTCCCAAACTGTATGTATACATATATTTATTCGTATGTACTGTTTACTGGAGAATGCGGACCTGCATACAGCTTGCATTTTAGGTCTTATAGACCACTCTCGCATTTTCTTTTAAACGTGGAATGAGGATTCACGACCCGTAAGTCCACACCAACCGTGAGTATATGATTGTATATAGGACGAAACCGGTTCGCCCTAAGTAAATTGTAGTCCAAGGAGGGGTCGGAATTTGGGGGTATCGGGACTCGAGGGGAAACTTGAAGGCAGTACATGATGACGTGGAAGGCTCTTTGGGACGCGATAACTTAGGTATCAATCAAAGAGCCATGTCAAAGGATTGTGCGAATTTCTTGTTGACTCAAGATCATCTCGTTTACTTGCAGGAGGATTTGGAGCCAAATTATGCCAGCAAATGGGCTATTCCGAGTTCGTCAAATATGCAATTAACTAATTACGTTAGCCTACTAAATCAATCCTTACATGTACCTTATAGCAGCAGAATCAAAAAGGAGTGGCGCCAAACAGACCCAAGAGTTTACCAAAATCAAATTTACTAACAATTAACCATTTGAGTTATATCAAATTACCTGTCCAAATAAACATGTATAATATCTTTTATCAGCGTTAACTACGATTTTGTTAGGGTGCAGGGAATCAGAATAATTACAATAGGAAAGTTAGCTCATTCAGGGAATTCATTTAAGTCTAGGTTTGCAATGGAAAGACCAATTAAATTGTGAAACTCAACACCTCGATCAGAACCAAGGGGGTTACCACAAAAATGAAGGTAATTAAAATCCTATATCATAAATCAAAAAAATTACACAACGTTTGATGGAATTTAATTACAATATAAATACGGAAATATTTGCGTTCAAGTTCGTAAATAACGTATTAATTAGTTGAGTACATATGTCTATGAAGATATATAGTACAAGAGAGCTTTAAGTAGCTTTCTGTAGATATCAAAGAAAAGGGTCCAATTTTCATGGAGGCTTATGTGTTGTAGGGGAGGAATTTTCCATCCCTGCGAACACATATGCAAAGCCTTAGAGAAAAAATTAAATATCGGTCATAGCCAAGAGAGAAGAAAATTTTATATTGTTTTAAACAAATAAAAATAAAAGAAAATGGTGAAAAGGCGAAAATATTACAATATACAGGAATAATACTGATTTTCTAGCCAACGCCGGAGTTCAAATCCGTGAAAACTGTATCATCACATTAAGTCATCAAATTAATGTTTAGAGAAAAATAAAGTTTCGTTCTTAAATGTTCTTAAATGTACTCAAAAGAAAATCATTTTTAAAATCTAAACCTAATTTATTTCCCGACTCAATTGTTTCATCACCAAGAAGAAATAAACACAAGTTAACAGTATCTATGACTATGGGAATGTGTATGTACTTTCATTCTGTGTCTATATAAATGGAATAACACATTTCATTGTACACGATTGTTTTACAAATTAATTGAATCGGGGGTTGTCGCCATTATTTGCTGTTGTATGAATAAGTGTCCCCAGTTGGGGCGGCAGGGGGTGGGGACTCGTGTTTATTTCACCATGTTGTTAAGGACTGGGCGCAATTCGCTGGCTAGGTTCGTGTGTTGAATCACTAATAGAGGGTGGGTGTTTCATAGTAATCCAAACGCTTGGATTGGATATCTTCATTTGAACAATTATTGTTTCAAACTAATTTTCATTTGGTTAGAACGCTGATTTCACAGCTTTCCAATTTTTCATCTTAATAAATTTATAAAACGGACAATTTTGTAAAGAAACGCTGAGATGGTTTGGGCATTACGTGACACGAAGAAAATGGCAGAAAAAGTTGTGAAGATCTGGTAAATATATGGTATAATAAATTGAGTCTGTTAATAGTAAGTATAACGAAGTACCAGGTTAGAAAAGAGTAAGTATGAGACGATTGATGAAGGTTAAGAGTAGAGATGAGTAGGTACGAGATGATGTACTAAGGTTAAAAGTAGAAAAAACTGAGTGTTAGACTATGTATGAAGATAAAGCGTAGAGAAAAGTAAGAATGAGACGGTGTATGTTAATATAATGGAGGTTAAGAGTAGAGGAGAGCTATTATGAGACGATTTACGAAGGTAAAAACTAAAGAACAGTGTGATATTGTGTTAAAAGGTCAAGAGTGGAGAAGAGTAAGTATGAGATGATGTATAAAGGCTTAGAGTAGATAAGACTAAGTATGAGACAATATTCGAGAGTATGAAGGTATAGAGTTGAGAAGAGTAAGATGAGACGATGCATGAATGTTAAAAAGCAAGCGGTGTTCGCCTGTTAGAGAGTCGCTACCTACCCCGCTAACGGTATGATGCTTTGTTGGTTAATTAGTTTTAATGAATCTTTCCTATTTTTACAACGCATTCGATATTTTTTCAAATGAATAACTGAAGGTTTTTGTGAAAGTGATTAATTGTGTCGGTGTATGTTTGCTTCAACTCAAACAGAATGAAGAATTCATTTGATTATATTAAGCAAACCTGTATTATTTGCGGGAGTTTAAAAGTATTTATGAATAAACTTTACTCAAAGCTTTTTACAGACCTAACTTATTCATCACGATGTGATACTTTTATTCAGAATTTTCATGAAAATAACAATATGTTCTCCCGAAAAACAATAAAAAATAATGAATGCTTCATCAGTTGAATACATTTTAATGAAATTCCGGACCATTTCTGTTAGACTCTACTTTCATTAAACGAAAATGTCTGTTTTCGTTCAACCAAAGGCATGAAAGGGTCAGCGATCTGGTCGTTCACAAAGGGTGATTCTTTTATTTCATTAACCCATTCGGTCCGTGACTCCACTACGTAAAAGCAGCAGGGCGAGATCGCTGTCCAATAGACAACATTGTGAAATGAATAATAAGGTTTGGTTTGCGGTTATAATAGAAATGAAAAAACCACGATGTGCTTTTCTGTGGAAATCATAATGTAGGAAACATGACCAAATGAGCATTTTGGGAAATAGCGGGAAATTCACTATAACTTCTAGTTCATTATGCATATATGAACTACTAGCTAAAATTTTACATACACGCAGATAACTTAGATGACAAATATTAATTCGTGTTAAGGAAGTACGTTAAGTTAAACCTAACGTTTTTTTCTTAGTAATAATACTTTACATTTCATGTCCAGTACTACGTCTCCCCTTCACTACTGTCTCCTATTGTTTTGCCTCACTTTGTATATAAATACCACTACTAAACATCATATGTTATTCTTTTATGGATTTAATGATAACTTCAATATAATTTTATTGTTCACATAGATGCAGGCATTTAAGGTGGTTGACCAAATTAAAACAAAAAAAGCTTTTTGAATTTTTTTTATAAGGTCATTTATTATCTGTTTATTTACTATTTAATATTTTATTAAATACGCAAATATATTAAAATAATTCATAAATATAGATGTTTCGAAGGTAAATGCGAACATACTTACATCTAGTGAGATTCGCTATACGTCAGCTTTGATATAAAATGTTCATACAATATATATATATATATAGATAATTTTAAATGGGTACCAATAAATTAGTTTCAAATTCAATAGTGACTTAAAAATTCTAGCTAGTAATCCATTATTTACAAATTACAAATCTAAACTGTTTCCAAAGTCAAATCAGCTCCATTAAAAGAAGGAAAGATGAATTTAATTGCCTGCATCGTTTATCCACCCATGAGGCAGCTTAGCGGGGATGGGTCAGTCTTGCAACAGAGTAGAAGCGATGGCATACTCTTGCCGCTTACTGCTCACCACTAGCAGTTTGTGTGCGCTGATTTCCCCAGTAAAGTAAGGTAAACACAGACAGACTCGGATTGCAGTCGCGATTACCTCTCCATGGCATTAATTAACAAAACAATCAGAAGTTATGGCCGGCCATTAGCACCCTCGCTGCGTACCTACCCCTATCCCTGTAGCCTGCACCCTGCACCCTTCGCCATGCGCCTTGCACCCCTGGCACACCCAACACCCCGCAGACTGATGGCAGTTTATCACTGAGTGCATCCACATATGTACAACATACATGTCGTATCTTCACGCAATGACGGCTGGTCATTATTTTTTTGCAAAAATGCTAATGTAGTTTTATGAAATAAGTTTATTAGCATGAGCCCTAGTGGAAGCAACCCAGGGGCAAACAGAAAACGAGGTGGACTAACTGCTTGAAAGAAGACTTGGCATGGCTCATGAGTGAGTACTGGAAAATAACCAGTCGCCAGGACCAGAAAGAACATATTTTGTCGAGCAGAGAATTTTTGTGCTAAAGCTGTAAAACAATTGCTGATAGTAATTTTTCGATAATACATATGCTGAAGATTGAATACACCTGCCCTCAGGGGAAAAGATGTGGTTTTTTAACCCTAGAACCGTACCCTGGGGTACAAATTAAAAAAAAAAATGAAAATTTTCGATAACTTTTTGGTTTCACAACGGATTTTTTCGCGCCGCCGCGTATTTACAAGTGGGGGGGAGTCGCTTCGAAGCATCAGTCGAGCGGGAGTCCTGCTAGTGTGTGGTCGTGGCAAAACGTGCGTGGGGCGCTCCAGTACCCCTGGGTACGGTTAAGGTAATTATTTTCATTACTATGATTTTAATGTTTTTGCGAAATAAAGCATGTTATTGTGCTATTTGATACGTGTTTCTTTATTTGAATGTTATTTTTATTTGCATAATAACCTTACACACAACTTTGTTTTGGAAAAAATGTGTAATTATTTATTATATTTAGGTATTTTGCATTTAGTTGCGTGTAACTTGAATAATTCTTTTTTTTTAGATGGCTTTACGTCAAAATCTATCGCAAGATGAAATTCAACGCCTTCTTCTGTATGCTGATGATGAAGAAGATGTGGTTCTTGGGGATAGACGAACTTATCTGAAGACTTTAGCTTTTGACCTTATAAAACCTCACTTGGAGGATCGATTTTTATACAAAACTTTGCCGATGCATCTCCAAGAAAGTATTGGCGGAATATTAAGAAAAAAGCGGTCTAATGATGCTACAACCCCTTCGAAATCAAAATCTGGAAGATGTTCATTTTGTCCCAGGTCAAAAGATCGTAAGTCACGCGCTCAATGTCAGAAATGTAAACGTTTCATATGTTTAGAGCACCAAACAAAGATTTGCCAAAATTGTTAAGAAAAGTAACTTTTAATTAAGCCTTATTGTATTATGTAAGACTGAAATAAGTGCCATAACAGTCTATGTAAGTTAATTTTGAATAAATGTTTTTTCTCACGTAAAAAAGATGTTTTATTTAACGGGGTACTCCAGTACCCCTGGGTACTGTTAGTGTATGATCTATGATGGGTACGGTTCTAGGGTTAAAGTTTTAAGTTTTAATTATATTTTATTAACGGTCAGTAGCTGAGTTAAAAAATGCGTTGAGCATCCTGGGTTCAGTTGAAGTCCCCCATCACTGCAAAAGCAACATTTTCCGATGTTAATGATGGTCGTGGGATTTTTTAAATATTGTCTGACTATTTTTAGCTCGGTTTCGTCTTTTATATACAATTATAGTGGTGGTGTATACGCTTGCCAAGCGTCGGCAAGCATTCACGAATTTGAACGAGTGGATCGTGCGTTTGGCTTGACTTGCATAGACTTGCAAGCGCTTGCACGTTAAAAGTGTGTCGTACTAGCTCGTCTTCATACTTGGAACAACTGGTCCAAATGAGAATAAATTCTTATTCCAAATAACTATTCCCTAGTATTTCGCACTTGTACCTAGTTTCCACTGACGGTATGCCTAACATTTGGGTTTCCTTAAATTTCCCTAGATTTCAAAATGGAGTTTTTTTGTGAGGGGTATTGCTCACACAGTGCTAGATTCCCCAATATATAATATATATGAAATATCAATATTTTATAGCATCCATGGGGGAGGGGATTGATAGAAAATTTCTGAGGAAAATGATTCCCCACAAAATTTTCTGAATAGATTTCTTGAATATAATTCCCCACAATGAGATACTAAGATAAGTAATAAGTAATTTGTGAGACGAATACAAAAGTACCTTTAACATGTCGGTTCCACCTTCTGTTCTACTATATACGCTTCACCTCTATCGGACGTTCGTTAGTAGAACTGAGTTGAAGACGGAAAGACGCCGTTTTCGCTCAATGTCGTTTGACGTAAATTATATTAAAATAGAATAAACAATGTTATATTATAGTTATTTTATTTGTTAATATGTTACGTGATTTTAATGCACTAAAACTTCCAGTAATAAATATATTGACAAAAAAAATATATTGACAAAAGCTCTTAAAAGATATTTTATCAGCAGCTTTATTAACCAGTGACAAAATCTTTCTTTGGAACTTTTTGATTTCTCTATATCTTTATGAATGAATTTATGATTTTTTGTCTGTCTAGTCTGTCTTAAAATATATGTACGCTTTTCATTGAACTCCCCTTTCAATTCGTATTCTTATGAAAAATTAATTTCCTTTTAATTTTATAATGTTTCTGAAATGAGCTAAAAAGTATTGTAAATATTTTGTTATGTATTATCAAATAAATATATTTTTTTAAAGTCATTTGTTAAGACTTAATTTATGTAAAAGCCACAAGGGTGTAAATAAATAACTTTTATTTTATTAAGTAAACATTTTCCATTTATTGCAATACAAAATATAATTTAAAATTTGCATTCCTTTTGTTTTGTTTCAGGTTAAAATAAAAATGTTAACGTAAACAGGATAGCGTAAGTAGTTACTCTGACGTCCGCACGTAGTGTACATGTCGATTTTTGTCTTGCCTATACTTGCCAAGCATTTGGACAAACGACTAGTGACAAACGTGTAGACGTGGCATTAGAAAAAACGTTTTTCTGAATTAAAAAAAGTTTAATACTGCTGTATGCAATCAATGCATCTGTACTGACAACTGTGTTCGCGCTGATCACTCTGGTTGTGATATCTATGCTACATTACCTCCCCTAAAATATAAGTTGTGTTTATCATCAATCAGGGAAATATTTTCTGACAGCAAAAATAAAAAAAATTGAATTTCATTATTAAAAAAAAACGCTGAAAAAATATTAAAAACTCGAGTCACAGTTCAACATCTTTTCAAAATAAACACAATAAAAATCTGCAGCTGTGCTGTCTCTATGGGGGCGGATCTTCAGCAAAAAAAAGAATTGAAAAAAAGGTGCCAGCCCATACATTGACTACTCAAATAAGGGGAGGAATTATTCTTCGACAATTTCATTGCGTATGACATCATAAATATAGGGAAGACCCTATGCCGCATTGTAACTTAAATTGTTCGCTTACCATTAAAAAAATATTTTGTATTATCGCCCCGACACAATTTTTCATGTATATTTTTCACACTCAATTACAAAACTTTTTTTAATTTATGATAACCACCCCAGGTAAATTGTATTCAACTTTAGGTAGGCAGTCACGTGTTTTAGTTGTGTTTAATACATGTTTCTAACGCGTGTTTCAAAACATGATTTAAAACTTATAGAAATTTCTGAATTTGGAACAGAGGGGTAGTATTTTCAGTAATAACAACCCTAGTTACAGGCTAGTCGTGTACTGTGCAGAGAGGATAATTATTAATTTAATTGCTTTAGTACACAACAATTAAATTACTTGGTTAATATTCATGTACATGACCAATACAAGACATGTTACCAGTAGATTTGCCTATCTGGAAAATAACAGGGATTCACTATTTCAATGAATTTGTTTCGGCAGCAGGATACTCTGAGAGGTTATTGTTTTGCACAATTAAAATTATGTTTATTTTCCTTGATATTTTACTGCCGCCCCGAAAACCATTTATTGGACAACCAACACCTCTTCCATAGGTCACCCCAAGTGTTTCGCTACGTTTGTGATTTAGCAGGGGTTCGAGTTCATCGGGTGAGGTTGGTGCGCCTGCCCACCAGCCTGCGTGGCATGCCACATCAGAAAAGGCTGTTTTGGGGCGACCCTTTTGAGCTCTCCAACTGGTCTGTCGACTCATCGCCTTGCACCTCAGCAGGAGTGATATATTCATACGTCCACGACTCCTAAACGCACTGATCCCTAAATTCCTATCCACCTCTCCTTCCTTTTTCCTTCCCAGCACTTTTCGCCTTTCTTTCCTTAAAAAAAACCCCACAAGCATCGCAAAGGATGCCATAGGCCTTGAGGAAAATTATTTTCATGCTGATGATTCGATAACTTTTGTATCAAAAGATTACTTTAAAAAAAATTGGGTACAATAATAAATTGATCTCTTACACCTGATCTTTTTATAGATAATCATTGTTTTTGCGATAAAAAATAATATCCTATGTTCCATATGTTTTACATTATTTTGCTTGTAGAGAGATCCGATTTTCCATTCGATGATTTGATAAAAATAAAGGTGTTCTGATTCATAACGCTTCCCACTATTATTGTTGTGTCCAATAGATAAATAAATTTATGGTTTATTGTATACCAGTGAATGATTCTGAAATTAGCACTACTTTTTCATACTTGTACTGTTACATTTAAAAAATACAATTATTTAAATCATTTCAATCAATTGCATTAGTCTCCCTGGAGTCGAAAATTTTTCGTACAACGACATCGGTATTCTTTTAAATTAGTTTGCATTTCACTTCTTGTGTGTCTCTGTTCAGTGATCAAAGCCCTCAGAACAGAACTTGAAAATTCTTATTCTGAAAAATAATTATTCTAAAAAGCTGTCTGGTTCCGTGTCGCAGCTCTTTCAGATGCACTTTATTTTTCAGTGATATATACTAAAATATATTTTACGTTCGGTGAATGTTTTCCTTTTCTTCTGGAGAGTAGCGGCAGTATTCTATTCATTTGCAGTTTTCATCCAATAGTACCGGTGCGGGCTACTCGTACACAGAGCCCAAGTATGAATATTCATAAGGGGCTTTCGCCACGGTTAATTTAGCAAAGCTTATTTTGTTTGCGGCGTCGCTATAATCTGCGCAGGGCCTGCAGACAGATTTGCAGGGCCGAGGGATTGAATAAACGAAACCTGACTGAAAAAAAAATCAACAGTTAGTTCGACAGATAAACATCGAATTCAATGAGATATTACAGGACTATTTAAGTAACCAAAAAGAAATAACAAATATTAGTTTGTTATTTGTTATTTCTTTTGGGTTAATAAAAAAACATCAACAGTTAGTTTGACAGATAAACATCGAATTCAATGAGATATTACAGGACTATTTTAGTAACCCAAAAGAAATAACAAATAATAGTTTGTTATTTGTTATTTCTTTTGGGTTATTTAAAAGACATCAACAGTTAGTTCGACAGATAAACATCAAAGTCATTAAGTATTACAGGACTATTTTAGTAACCCAAAAAAAATAACAAATAATAGTTTGCTCAAAATAAATATGTGAAATGTTCACCAGATCTTTACTGATAAGTATGATTCACTTACACATTTTTAATACTAATAATATTAATCATTTCACATTTTTAACTGAAAACGTTGTAATAATAATCCATATATAGGTATATTTAATAAATAAAAACATATTATTTCTATGTACCTTGTATAGTTTATAGTTGAATTTAGATGCTAACATCTTTGTAAGATCATGAGGGGGCGATAAACACAAGATCACTCAACTAAATATTCAAAATGGTTTGTATTCAAAGATGTAATAGTAATTATTATAAAGCATAAATAAGGTGTAAAATTAAACTAGTCCATATTGTACAAAAGAATATATAATGTACTCAATGCTGGGAGTTGTAAAGAATATTTTACAAGGATAAGTTGACTAAATTTGTAGGAAGACTTAAATTAATAATATAATAAGTTTAAACAATTTGAACATTCTTTATTTTTATTTTGTTGTTTACTTTACAATATTCTGTTGTTATCATCTCCGGGCCTCCCCCTAATGTAGGTACCCCTCGTTCCTTTAATGACTAGCAGTTTGCTTCATCCCAGCGGCTGTAGATGTCACACGCAAAATTTAACACTCCTTAATGGCTCGGTCGGGAGATGAACGTGGGATTAATTAGGATGCTCGAAGTACATACCTACCACCTTCAACCTTCATTTGCAAATGTGACATTTTAAAGAGTTGCTATGAAACATTCAAAAAATACTAGAATCATTTAAGTGTACCTTTATTTAATGTAATTTTTTTTAAAGAAAGACAAACATTCCCGGGTTACAAATAACCTGACAATACATCATAATCTCCTACTAGTACCACAGTAAGCGGAAATGTTGCTTGTGTTATGATGGATTACTTAGCTAGCCGAGCAATTGAACAAACTACGCCTGGGTGGGACCCAAACGCGATGTCAATTAAGCCAGCGACCAGTCATTAATATAATAATTTATATTTTATTACCTACATATACCAATTTAATAAACGCTTTTAGATGAAATTTATCAAATTCAATGGCAGATTTAGATGTAATTCATTGAAAAAACAATCAAAATGTTATGAAATTCAAGAGGTTTGGAAAATATATGTAGGTGAAAATTATGGTAACGATAACATGGAATTGTTTGCATATTTTATATATGGTAAGAAATTAATAGTTTTCTATCAAAATAGTATAGAACTTTTATAATTGCAAAAAAAATTGGGGTGGGTAGTGACTCCGCTCTACGGAATAATCTATATTTTTCTGTTTAGTTTAGTTTTTAGAGCACTTCAAGATCTACACGATGATTCTTTGGTGACGCAGAGTGCATTTCGGAGCTCTTATCTGATCCCATTCCCCGCTCGATGGCGGAAGCGAACCACGAAGCAATTGGCAATTGTTATTTTTTAATAAACTGCCACTTGGCCACGAGATATATTTAAATACTTGGCAACAACAAAAGCGTTTCACTGCTGATTCTGGCGGACTTTAATTTGAGAACCTTTTCAAAAATGCTTTCACGTTAAAAACATGCATGCTGTACCTAGATTTTTAGAATTGAAACGTTTGATAGAGGTTATATGGTTTTATATTAATCCACTAGATTTGAGCAATCTACTTTCTTACCCTGGTATAGACCAAGCCATTCCTCTCCCTACTCTACACCTCCACAACATTACTTCATTAGTTTCTCTAACTCCTGTCAGTTGGAACTCAATCCCTTTTCACATTTTTTTGTTTGTTTCACAAATAATGATTTTATCGCGTTCAACAGTGCAGAGAAACGTTATTTTTCAAAAGAAAACCGTAAGATTTCATTTATGTCACAAAACATATTTTGTTTTGTGCGCAATAAATAGGCAATCACGTAAATATATTGTAGGTCTTTGAGCTCTCATGTTTATTTAAATGTTTGTATACGTTCCCTTCAGATGACAGAATTGGCAACAGCGGGTCTCGCTTACATTTTGAATAGAAAAATAACGAGAACGGTAATAAGAAGATGAGGCAATAAGAGGAAACGTATAAGACGCTCGGCGTGCAGCGATACAAGTCGGGGAGACGTTTTGATGAGTAAAAATATTCCCGTAGCATCTTTAGATTATGGTTGGAAGAACACCGAAAAGCACAATCCTGAAAAACGCTGGAGACTTTCCTGGGGGGCTCGGCGGAAAACGTGTCTGTATAATGAAGGGGTCGGAGAACCAGGATAGATTTATAATAATGGGGTCGAAATTAAAATCTTGGGGTTAAGGCTCATTAATTTTTGATAAATTAGCACACAAAATTAATATTCAATAAGGATGGCTAATTAACAAAATATATATATAAATATATATACCAACTACGGGTCGATTTTTAGAATTAACATATGATTGTTTATTTTACACTTCAGTTTTGATAGTGGCAATTCATAAACTCATTAAATTAATTAAATAGGTTAAGTGGGGTTTATAAGCCCTTTTAAATCATTTTTCATGACTTAATATCACTTTTAAAAAGTGTGTTAATTGCCACTGTCTTGGGTTGCCATGGAACCAATAAAGCATATTATGGTCGCACCATCTTCTTTGTAATATTTTTATATTTATGGTTATTAATCTTCACTTTAAAATCCCAGGAATATCTCTTAATTAACGTAGTTTTACGTTGGTCCTTAATTTAAATTGTTTTAAATAATTGTCGTAAAGGTTTCTAATCTCTCTACAATTAAACCGTTGATTTTCGTTCCCAAGTTAAATACTATTTTTAAATAGGCTATTTAAAATTCCCAATCCTTTTTTACTCCCCCGGAACAAGGGCGAAAAACAAGTCTTTTAAACTAAATTCTCATTTTCTTTCCGATTTGCATAAAAGGTAATTAAAGTCCGATCGTAAAAAAACGCCTTGTCTTTGTAACAATAAGATTTTATTTGTTGGACCCCAAGAGTTTCTTAAGATTCGGGGGTAAAGTAGTCACGGGACATAAAGCCGTTTTCTTTCACCGGGAGACAGGAATCAGGAGTCTGTTTCAAAGGGAATTTTGATAGTTAGAATTAAGAATAATTGTACTTGTTCCTGTTTTTAACAAGAAATATCAGAGTGAACTTTACGAGTGACTTGAATAATTTATTCATAACTCAGAAGGTACCAAAAAATCTTCATCTGAAATAACCTTCCATGTATTTTAATAGACTTTAAATCGCTTTCATGATATTTCGAATAAAAAATACTATGGATGAAGATGTACGTCATTCTCATCTTCTCCTCAGGTTGGTCTGCAATTATTTAAAACGATTCACTTGGGACAATAATTATTACACCATTGAACGAAGTAATTTTTCTTTTCTGTGTCTTATTCTGTTTCATGTTTCGCTTAGATTTATTAGTATTATCTCATTATTTAATGAAGTAATATCGTTTAATTGAATCAATTATGATGATTTATTAAGTTTACTTCAATGTGTACATTTTTTAAAATATTATATTATAGATTTGGGGTCTAAGCGGTATAATATATTTGTAGTGCCAAAAAATTGTAAGTACATTACGGAAAATGAAAAACATGTTGAAATTTTGATCAACTGCATTTAGAAAATACTACCACGGGTGAGTTCATGATCAAATTGGTGCAGCTGGCTCTATGGTAAAGGGGTTTTTCGTGATGTCTTCCTTTTGACCGTGACCATAATGCAAATTATTAAACCTTCTACATAAATTATTGCAAACAGTTTCTAAAAAATATTTGTTCAAAATTATCATCACGTTTCAAAACCAATGGGTGATATTTTCGTTTTTAATTACTGGGTAAAACAAAGTTTGTTTTATAGATTTATTGAAAAGCATATTGTGAACTACTGTTGAAACATTATAAAAGTGAAAATTGTAGGTTTATAATCCATTTTCTCCTAACACAGTGCCAAGTCGTCTGTCATAAGTAAAATTTATTTAAAAAAACGCCTTTTGTTAAATAATCTGGTGATAAAATAATAATAATAATAATATTCAACAGCTGTGACGTACTAGATATATACCAATTATACGTTAAAACACTACTAAACTACATCTTTGACAAAAAAATAAATTTCAAATTACACAAAATAACACTAACAGACTAGTTAGACAAGCGTACATAGAAAACATAAAAACTCTGACAGTAAATTCAAGCTTTGGACAAAGACACTACCAAATGTTATAGACATAGACTTAAAATATTTTGATTCGGTGGATCCTGCAGACAAGCTGAAATGTGACAGCTTTGTTGGTCTACCTATTTTGTTTAATAAAAAAGTGTTATACATATTTAAAAAAAAAAAAAATACCATTCTATTAAAGCTTTCAACAGTGTAAAACTTGAAATTAAAATTGATGAAAATAAAAATAAATTCACACACAAAATTACAAAATGGATTAAAGAACAAAAAAGACAATATTACCAAAATGTCATAGAATAAAATAAAAATAAAACCTACACGTAACACACAAAACCAATATAAACACACATCACTCACATACACACAAGATTATTTTCAATGTATTATTTTTTAATTTTAAATATATTATTATGTTTTATGTATTTTTAAATTTAAATGTATTATTTTCTCTTTAAATGTATTATGTAGATTATATTTTCATATTATAAAATGAAGGCCTAAGCACGGGCAAGCCACCCAGTGAGGCCTATATTACTGGAAAACTTAAAATGTAAAAAATATTATACCAAATTAAAAAAAATAAAAACATCTTAATAATTCTAAAATATTTAGGCTAACCTAACCAAATCAAACCTAACCTAACCCGGTGTCAAGTCATGTAATATTATTTTTTTTTAATTTATCGAGAAAAACCAACAGATATTTTTATATCTATAAATAATAAACTTAAAAAAACCAATGCATATAAAAATTAACGACAGATAACCATCACGAATTAATTAATAAAATCAATACTTATAAATTGATAAAATATATTATATTAATATTAATAATATCTATTTTTACAAAAATGCTTGTAATGAAATAATCTGGTGATAAAATAATCAACATAAAAATGATAATAAAATATTGAAGCTAATTTAAACTTAGGAAAACTATAGGTAAAGGGTGACTTTACCAAATACCTTTTAAACTTGTTTGTTTCTTTTTGGGGAAAATCTGTTTTGCACTTCTCGCTACAATAATATTTCCTTTATATCCAAACGCCAGTGAACTTTACAGAAGAAAGGACAACTGTCAAAATGGAATAGGAATTGCCAGTAGAACTTATCCTTAAGGGAAAACGTCTCGGTCATAAATCTTTATTCCAATCTTTGAAAAGAAGTGTGCATTTCATATGTTATGTTTGCAGCTCATTCGAAAACGATTGATTAAGTATTACAAACCGGAAAAGACGTGTAAAGACATTTTCGTCCTATTTCAGGAAAATTAAACGTTTGATCAGATTAATCATTTATTTATTGTTTTGGTGTTTAATTCGTAGAACTCCATTTAATTTTTTATAATATAATAATTTTTTATAATATAATAATTGTCATAATGACAGTTTGATAATGGCCTCAAAAGCCGAAACAGCTGTCACATTAAAAACTGTAAAAATAACAGAAATACTTGCAGAACTTAATAATTATTGTAACATTATTAAATTTGATTTATTTTAAATTTATTAAAAAAAAAAAAAAAAAAAAAAAATTATCATTTACCTCATTATAAACGCTGTGTAAATATGACATAGCGCGTAAGTTTAAACGGTGAAAACTTGACTTATTATCATGGCGTTATTGTTCTTACATCAGGCTAAAGATTAATTCATAAAAGTTATTTGATAAAAAGTTTCTGGGTTTTCTGAAACTAGAAAAAAATGTTTAAATTTTACGTAAATACTGTGATCAAAATATTATTTAACAAAAACACATTGACTGCAAAGAGCAGAAATTACTATTTAAGTATTTTTTTGAAAGTATATGTAAAATATAATATGTATTTTTGTAGAAAGGCTTTAAATAAGTAAATTGAATGTGTTTAATTTGTGTTATTTCACAAATGAATCATTTTAAATTAATATACTCGTAAAAGATTGAGAGTGAAAGATACTCTCAGTATCGCCCTGGTCTAAAACCACCATTCAGAATTGTAACGTTGCTTGAAGTAGCTTTAGCCGTTTTCGGTGATCACATCTGAATAGCCAGGAACATCCGAACCCTCCTCCTTCCCATCACCTTCCCCTCTCCACAATATTCTGCCTCATAACATACCCTAATTAGGGATGACATAGTCTCACTGTCTCCAGACGGTTGGGAGCAGTTGGGACTCTTGTGCGGTTTTATATTAAAAATAAATTTAAAAAATAGTGATATATTGATGTTAGAAACTAATTTTTCGATGGGTTAAGTTTACTGGGTTGTGTGAATTATTTGCCTAGTTTTAGACTGAAAACTTTTACAACGTGATTCGTCACGAAAGAAGTACATAAAACCTCGAATGGAACGATACCATATGCACAAAAGATGAGGAATAAAACGAAATACAGATTAATTGATTCTTTTGTTATTAAAACAATACGCTGGCCCCGAGGCACCACGTTTGTGCGCACTGAAAATCCATTACAATTTCTAAAACTGTTTTTACCATTAATAACTGGTACATATTTTTCACCAAAAAAAATATGGATCAACCAAAAGTCAACACAGACAGACGCAAATGTTTGCCAGGTTACAATTAAACTAATTGATTTTCTGTTTTTTTTCAGAGTAGCATGCTGTAGGATGCCTTGTTAGTAGGTAGTAACTTAGGTAGATGGCTCATTTTACTTCTGTGTGAACATCAAACAAAAAAGTTTGTCGGTATTGAAACAACTTAATCGAGAATTTAATCTTCTTTTTAATGTTGTATTTGTAAGAGAGATTCCCGAGCAAACAATTACTGATGATTCCACAAGATGGCTAAATCAGATACTTTGATCTTAATCGAATGAGAAAATGGCAAAGATGGAAGATAAGTTTTTTATGTGAAATCGGTAGAATAAAGAATAAAAGTTTTGAAAGTAAAGGCCCCCGGATCGTGCGGGTAGAACAAATAATAAACCGTAGGGTAGGATCAGATCTCCTTTGCTCCATAAAGGTATTATATCTTATTTGTAAAGAAAACTCTTTTATTGTCGGTGCGTATTTTCTTCTCAGCTTCGTAAATCTTTTCTTTCGTAAAACGGGTTGTTTTATCTGATAAGTATGTTTATTTCTGTTTAAATAGCAATTCTGATTCTGAATGTATTTACAGTAGGGATTTTTTGGATTATTTTCATGAAGTAGCAGCTCCTGCCCAGTACCGCTGGCTCTGGGCCAAACAATTTGCAGGGAGTATTTTTATATGTCCGCTTTTATGATGGCTTCGTGGTATTATTATTTTGTATTGACGAACATATTCCTTTTAATCAAGAAAATAAGGTTAAATTTTCGTTAAAAACGATATGGAAATTGGAATACGCTTACAACATGAAAGAGTAAAAAATAATTTCATCTGAACCAATAATAATGAAATCATTGGAACTATTGTTTCCTACTAATTAAAAGCAGATAACAAAAGGTAGTTATTTGGAACTGCATCAAAGAGGCTAGAGACCTAACAGGGGTGGGTTTTTCATCGCTCCTTGGAGAACATGGTCATTTCCGTTTCATCCCTTAACATTGTGGGTGTAACTTCATTTATATTAACTGATAAGCCTTAATGGCTTGACTCCAGGTGGCCATCAATTCAGACTGAGAGATTCACCTCCCACCCTATTGCTATCTCACCCTCTCTACACTTTCTCTACGATATGCATTACCTGTGACGCACAAAATGTCTTACCAAAACTTTCTAAGCTCGCTTTGAATTATTTTTTTTCCGACGCGGAGAGGAGGCGAAAGAGTTTTTTCTTTTAATTTCTGTGAATTATTTTTTGTGTAGAAAACAATAATAATAATTAAATAGAAAACATATGTATTGTTGTTGCAGTCATTGAATCGTGTAGTAATACACAGTCACTGTTAATTTCTTATGAATTTTGGGACCATATTTTAAAGACAAGTATGATTTAAGATTTTCACGGCCAAAAGTATTTTTGCTATTTGTTTTTGGGGTGTTATGCCGTGTTGCGCTAACTCTCTCTTTAGCCAACGTATTGGACAGCATTGCAGTGTCAGAGGTTGTTGTGAAATGATGATGGACACTGCAATGCTGTCCGAAACGTTGGCTAAAGAAAGAGTTAGCGCAACACGACATAACAGATCAAAAACAAATAACAATAAAACATATTTTAAAGATCTATGATATATTTATATTATTATTACACCACCGATATTTCAAATTAAGTAAGAAAAACAAACATTTAATTTAAACAAATACAAATTATGATAAATTTATTTAACTGATTTTGGACTGTTTTAACAAATATTGTGCTTTAACGAAAACAGCAAAACCATTATTAGTAGTAATAAAAAAATAATATCCATACATCAACTTTAGATATTTAATCGATGCCCATTTTGATAACGCCTTCTAAGGTATTGAAGTAATTAATATTCTAAACATAAATGAAAACATAATTGACGAAACATCATTGAAAAACATCTAAATTCATTGGTTTTATTTTTCTACAAATTCCGTTAAAATAGCTACATATTGACGATGTTTTTTTCTTACATAGTATCCCAATTTCATGTGAATTAAGTAGAGTGCATTCATGCACCAATTAATTAGGATGTTTTTCACCTTTTCTGATTTTGGATCTGTGCCGAGGAAGTTGCTACGTGACTTTTTCTGCCAAATTGTGAAATTTAATTTCCAATGCTTGGCAAAGCCTTTCATCTAGACAACTGGGTTACGTATAGCGGGAACCAGGAAATAATAGATAAAGATGGTGCAATTTAATGGACTAGATATTTAACTTCGCGAAACAGCTTTTAAATAAATTTATTTCTATGATATAGGATAAGAATTCAAACTAGCAGAATTCATTGGGATTTAAACATAATATTAATTATTTGTTATTCAGGGAATTCTGTATGTTGACAGTAATTGTTGGGGAAGGTTTGGGTTTGGAAGATCTGGAAATTAAAAATAGTTTACATATTTGAAAAAATATTTCATTTATAAAAAGGGAGACTAAATGAAAGCATCTTACATTAAAAATATAATCTGCAACTGCTGAGTTCAAAGAACTCGTTCCAACCACCCTACCACGAAGGGCATCAGAGACTGAACCAAAATACGTTTTGCACTCAAAATTTATGTTTGATTTTGGAAAGCTTTTCCAATATTGTGTTAAATGTTTGTACATGTAATGAATATTAATTTCTAAGTGCCAGTATTTTTACTAATGTTGAATTTTCATTAAAATATTATTATTTGTACAACGCGTTACCCCACTAGCTGTATTGCGAAAGAAGGCTCACTTTAAAACATATTTTATACGTAACGATGCTTACTCTTAACCCGTGACAAGGCTCGCTATGAGCATTCTGCTCACGCATAAATTGATTGTGATATTTTCCGATGTTCGACCACCTTCCCTATATTCTTCTAAGTATTCCCCTCTCTTTCTCGCTGGAGTTTTGAGCCACGGCCCTCTTCACCACGTGGTGCCACCGCAACCATTTGGTGAAAGGTTTTTGAAGACCGTGTACCTTTGCGCGGCATTTCGCTCGTCGCACGCCTATCCACTAAGTATTTTTTTCTTGATGAAATATAAATTTTCTATTTTCTTACTTATTATTAAATGCAAATGTTTATGAACCAAGTAAATGCTCACATTTGAATAATTTTTCTTCTCTTTTTTTCTAGCTAACAAATACATATAAAATGGGCGACAAGCACGTGAGCTTCAAATGAGTATATCGTATCGTAGTCATCATATTCTAAGGATGGTAACTAAGATCATGTAGACGACTCTGAAAGCGATGATTTTCTCGTTTACAGGTTTCAGGAAACTGATAAAGAGCAATCTTTGAACCACAAGGTAAGACACCATTTTAAGCTAAAAAAGATAAGTTTGCAGCCAAAGGTGGAGTGGATTCTGTAAATTAATAGAAAGTGGACTATTCTGTTGACAGAATCACTTCTGGTGCACTATGAATATAACCAGTATTTTTAAAGTAAACACAAAACTTTTTAAGATGGGTATTCCTAAAAAAAGTGGCTATGGAGTTGGTAAAGCCACATATTTCGCGACGAATTTCATGCAGAATATACTGTCTGATCTTAAGTATGTAATGAAGCCATTTGTACCAATTTCTTAAGAACATAGCCCGGACCTAGCGGATTAAAACTGCATTTATATAACATATAGACTAAAAGGTATTCTTTTATTTGTATCAATCAAAAAATTGCCATTATGTAGAACAATTAGGTAATAAATTACATTTTGCTTCGTGTACTAATTTCGGTTGTCGGTGCATCGGTGCACGTTTTACGTGATATGAAACATTTCTGCATAGTGAAATATTGACGTTCAATGAATTCTTATCTTTTAGAATTGGAACAGTTAAGCACACATAATAACAGACAAGCGATAAAATAGATAGAAAAATTATATTATTTTCATAAAAATTTCCATTTTAAATGTAAACTAATTACCTAGTTAAAATATTTGACAGATATATTTATTTCTTACAAGTTTACTAACGGTGTTCATTCAACAGGGGCTAAAATTTTGTAAATACTTTCAGATTCCAAAATCCTACAATAATATATTTCTGTTTTTTTACGGGTCTGCGCTTGTTTGACATAACATACTATAACCCCCTCAGAACTGACATCGTGTAGTGATGCGGGTAAAGAAAATAAATGGTTCTTATATTTATTATTTTTTCAATAATTTGCCGAATTTCAAAGAATCACATAAGGCGTTATCACATAAGAATCACATAATTACTGGGATTGTAA
This sequence comes from Hesperophylax consimilis, assembly GCF_061612785.1. NCBI lineage: Eukaryota > Metazoa > Arthropoda > Insecta > Trichoptera > Limnephilidae > Hesperophylax > Hesperophylax consimilis. Next base: position 17,932,020 of record NC_142840.1, on the reverse strand, counting down.
TTAAATTGAGTTCCCAAATTCAATGCTGAATCATGTTATTACATTAACCCCCCATTAGATTAAACCATCCTCTCATGTATGTCAGTTCCAACTCAATTTAGCAAACGGCTCTAATACGTGATTAACGTTTATCGCAAAGTTAAACCGCACGTCACGGTTAAATAAATTAAGTGACTGTCAAACTAAAAGCATACATTTGGAAATTCCGAGACAAGCTTAATCATAGCTTAGATGCGAGCATTATGTCTCGTTTTGCTTCCTACTACTGCGTCAAGTGTCACTTCGAGGTACCAAAGTAGTCAAAATCTTCTTCGCCTTGGGCTCAATGCGATGTTGAATTATGATAGGGAAATACCAACCACTGCTTTTACATTTAGAATGATCCAGATAATGTCCATTTTGATGATTGCGTTTGAAAACGTAATCGTTAATCTTACATGTGTGTTTTATTTGCTGCTGAATAATATTTGACTGACGTTTAAAACTATTTCTTGTTTTCAAGTTGTGTTACTATTACGATCTCAAAGAAATTGCGTCACCATTTCAGTTGATAAACAAGTCTAAACATAAAAGGATCCGGAGACGATCAATGTCAATTATCAATGTTTTAACGTCAATGATAGTGTGCATTAAAGTGCAATTGATGGAATTTCAATTAACCAATCAATACTTTAGACCCAGTTGCTTTGTGGACGTCTGCGGAAACATAACCTAAAAACTTAGGTGACTTAAAAAGTGAAGATAGGTTAATAAATTTTTATATGCAATAATTAGTCGCCTGTAATATGAATACATATTGAAAATATCTCCCGAGTAAAAATAAATGCTGCCGACGGGAATTGAACCCGCGTCTTCTGATGTCCGGTCAGATGCACTGGACCACTGAGCCACATCGGCTTATTTCCAACACAACAAATAATTCAATATGTACTAGTACTTCAATCGACAATTACTGCTTATTATAGAGCAGGCGACTAATTATTACTTATAATAATTTATTTTCCTTTGGGCTATGCATAAAAACCTTGTTTTATAAACATTAGTTTATCATTAAAAAAATAATGAAGATAGGTTATTCGGACAACGTTCGGAACTAGGTCCACTGGAGGTTATCCACAGCTTTTCAGCCCTGGTATAACAGATTTTTACTCCTTCAGGTCTTCAAAATCAAATACACTTATCATCATTTCGTCATCTAATCACGCGACTCCTAACAATATATCACTTTTTTTTTTTTTTTTTTTTTTTTAATGTATATTTTATTTAGTTATAAGAGTTTACATCTTATACCTAATATATTATTTTCTATGACTACTACAATATTATTTACTTCTTACATACTAAAATTTAGATTTAACAACATTGAGACATAATCCACGAAAAACTGCAAGACTTTTAGCTTCCTTAACAATTACCGGGAGTTCATTGAACATTTTAAAACCTTTATAATAAATATTGTTTTGTGTTTCTGATAAGTGTGTTTTAGGAAGCCTAAAATCGTTGCAGTTTCTCGTAGGATATAAATGAACTGCACTATTAATTCTAACATTCTTTGACATATAGTCAGGTAACATTTTATTTTTTAGCTTATAAATAAACACTAAGGTATTATAAACTAATCGTTGCCACACACTTAAAATATTGAGTTGACGTTGCATGGTTTAACGCATTACCTAGTAACTTGCAACTTAACGCATTACCTAGTAACCTAAAACGTCCAGTGGCAAACAACGCTCATAAAATATGGTTCATAAAATATGGTGGTTACATAAAAATTAGAGAGACGTTAAAAATAATGTTAGTAAGGAAGAGACTTTTATTAGAAATCCCTATTTAATACTTCTTATTGATGTCAGGTAAATAAAATATTATTTTTTCATTTTTTATCCGCAAACTTATGTTGCTAAATTAAAATAAAAGATTTTACCCATTCATTTAACTGAGAAATTAATTCAACGGCAGAAGCGGGACTCATGAAGTGGGACTTTGTACAGATAATATTAATATATGTGTGAAGGCTCTATAGGTCGATGGGAAGGCTCAGTCGCTAACCGGCATCATGATTAGGGTAGATACGTGAATAAAGTCAGACACGGTGTTTTATGACCTTTTCACGTTAGCGACATTTATTGCACAGATTAGTTATTCACTCACAGGTAGAGAGAGGTAGCTAAGAGTTATTTGCACAAGGGGGTGAATTACAGGGCGATATTTTATGTCATTTATTTTAATCTGCATTTAAAAGGGTAAAGTTCAGTTATTTAAGCTTGAATAAATCACCACATGAGATTTAATTTTTTTTAATATTAGTGTAAAAAATTATTAAATTATTCAATCAATACAACTCTAATACCACAGTGTTCAAATCGATAATATTATTGGTATCAGATATGTAATGGCATAATGAGCCTCTTGGTGGAATAATTTACTAAAAACATTTTTTTACTAGAACACATCTATTTTAAAATTACTGTTACTGGAGTCAACCGTGCTACTGACCTTGCCAGATGCCGATCGGAAGGATCGATATCTTTTTCGTATCCGATCATTCAATTTGATCTTTTTCATCCGATTCATCCGATATCAGAAAAATTTGTATGTGTCCACGTGTGTATACATAATTGTCACCAAAAGTTTACATTTTTAACGACAAAGAGTCTATTTGCTGAGTTTCAGCTTGATCGGTTATCGGGAAATGGGCTAATTTTAATAAAGATTATTGTTATGCTTATATACTGTAACTAAATAAATGTAAAATTCTATTTAAAAGCTGGATAGGACGTTTATAAACGTACATACATGTAGATAAAAAAACGGTACTTAATTTTGTCTTCAACACAAAATTGCTGTCACACACACAAATAATATAAACCTAGCACAACGTAATATACAAGGTTTTCCAATAAGAGGTGTTATTTTGATATCAGTCGTGAAAAATCAATGGTGTCATTACTTGTGTGGCACGTAGCGCCGTTTTGTTGAAATTAAACGTTATCTAGATCAATACCATCTAATTTCGGCCATAAAAAATCATAAATCATCTCTCGATAGCGCAATCCATTCACCGTAACTGTTGCTCCAGCTTCATTTTCAAAGAAGTAAGGTCCAATGACTCCGCCGGACCATAAACCGCACCAAACAGTCACACGTTGAGGATAAAAAGGTTTTTCAACAATAACTCTTGGGTTTTCTTAGCCACAGATACGACAATTTTGCTTGTTGACGAAGCCACCGAGATGGAAAAGGGCCTCATCACTCAAGATGATTTGCATTTGATTCACTCAAGTGAATTTTAACAATTTCAATGCGTTGTTGAAGCATGTATCGTTCCATTTGTATTAATGGCGTAGTTTCTACTTGTCAAATGTCAAAAAATGAGCTTTAAAAATAACATAAGAAAACCTTGTATTATTACAGTTCCACAAATTAAATTATTTTCAAATAATTCTGTTTTAAATTCGATTTTGTTTTCGGGAATGAATGCAAATCTCGGAAGCGGAAATTATGAAATAACTGTCGGTCCTACACGACAGGCATCTGCAAGGTCAGTAGCGAGGTTGACTCCGGTGCCTGTAAAAGAAGGTTCAATTCTCAGCCAAATCATTCAATCAAATTAAAAATCAAAATTAATTTCTTGTGGGTTGATTTATAAAAAGTGATATTTGAAGACATTGTTGTGATTTTTGCTAGCATTGTCTTTTTGCTAGTCGCATTCTGAGACCCAACGCTTCGAATAAGTGCCAATTTAATATCGCTATGTATTTTATAAATTCCTCGTTGATGTGTACAATAAATACCGTCCAATCGAGCAATACGTCAACAAGCCGAATAAAGGATGCGGAAGGATTAATAAATCTCGACGGTCAAGGCTTAAATAACGATGACGATAAATTTAACTTAACTATCCCTGACTATCTGGCTTACGGATTCAGATCACTGAGGGAGGGGTTTTCAAGCGTAGTTACGAAAACATTTTTTTTCACGATTGTTTTTGATATATTTTGTTTTCATATTACCTTACCCACTAATTAATTTAGGTACTTATCCTTTGCACATCAGTTTATGAGGAAATAAAACAGTTGAGCTTCGTAACCCTTGGTGATTTTTTAGCCTTTATATCTACGGCGTGGTTTAAACGCATACGAAATATATAGAATTAGGTATTAGGAAAAATTTGATTTTCCTTACTTATATATTTATTATTTTTTAAATTAACAGTTTTTTCATAAATTAAACATAATAAAAAAAAAAATAAAAACTGTACAGGAAGCTAAAAAGCTTATCTGTGTATCAGAAAATAACAGATAAAATTTCTCTCCAGAATTTTAAGTTCATATATGTATGACCGAGCTAAACTACTCAAGTATTTTTATGTATTTTCTATCTTACAAAAATACTTTTTTTGACGTTAGAAAGAGAAATAATAATTTCTTCTCTCAGTTTGTCTCAAATATTAATACTGAAATCCATTAATAAAATCCTAAGAGTAGCCAAAATGAATAATACGTTTACGTCATATATGTATATCGTAAAAATCGGTTTAACTTTAAAAATCATTCTTATTTTTTTATTATACATATAAACGTGATTATTGTAAAGTTTCAGTGTTCTTACGATTTCCCCAAACAAAACGAACGTGTTTTCAAAATAACGAGTTCTCTCAATTTTTCTATGATTGGAGTAAAATATTGTAAAAATGTTACGTTTTTTGACGGTATTTTTCTCATTTAATTTTCTCAAGTAAAACAGTATTTTTTAAGGAGAAATTAAAAAAAAAAAATAAGATGTATACAGCCCGTTTGAAGTACACAGAAAATATTGCAAGCTGAACAAATATGATTAAAGTACTGAAGGGTTAAATAATTAAAACAGTTAAATAAAAAATTGTTAATATTTTTACTCAATTTCTTTGTCACCTACGGTGACGCTGTGTGGAAGGTCTTTGAGGGAAATGTGAGGAAGTTTTGGGAGACAAAAAGGTATAATAGATTAGCAGGAATCTGGGAATAAGTGTTGCCTCTTCCGATCCGACCCGCCATGCAATCAGTGGACAAGTGCATCCACCGCGAAGTCTTGAACAAACTTCAACCCTTGAACCCGGGCACCCCTGCTAAGTCTTGGGACAACCTATGGCAGTGGTATTTGTAAATCAATAAATGGTTCAGAGGGCTTCAGTTACTAAATGTAATACTCATAAACACTGTTTCAACGTTCAGGGATAATATGATTACGATTTAAACAACACGTATTCGTAAATATAAATAAGGTTGGCAGCCCTGCAACCGCCAGTGGCGTCACTGCCAGGGGTGGCGCACCTGTCTACTGACCGCCCCACCTAACTACCGCCCACTAGCAATTTACCGCCCTACTCCATTCAGCATGTGAACTCTTTTTCCACCCCACTGTAAATGATGTATGAGGTAGTAAGAAATAATTACTATTCAGAGTAAGAGTGAGATTAAAACCACCTCGTTAAATTCATTGTGGTGGTGTAAAGTTAGTTGACCTTCATTTGTATTGTGTAATTTCACAAATGGTAGAAGTGATTTTTTTAGTGATGGTGCATTATCGCTGTACTCAGTCTGTAGGTATGTGTAAATACGATTATAGTAAATATGTGTCTGAGTTTTCTATTCGATTTTTATGTAAACAACAGTCAGACACTTCAATATACAAAGAGCAGATATATTATGTCGTGCTTTAATTTTTATGTAAACAACAGTGAGACACTTCAATATACAAAGAGCAGATATATTATGTCGTGCTTTAATTTTTATGTAAACAACAGTCAGACACTTCAATATACAAAGAGCAGATATATTATGTCGTGCTTTAATTTTTATGTAAACAACAGTCAGACACTTCAATATACAAAGAGCAGATATATTATGTCGTGCTTTAATTTTTATGTAAACAACAGTCAGACACTTCAATATACAAAGAGCAGATATATTATGTCGTGCTTTAATTTTTATGTAAACAACAGTCAGACACTTCAATATACAAAGAGCAGATATATTATGTCGTGCTTTAATTTTTATGTAAACAACAGTCAGACACTTCAATATACAAAGAGCAGATATATTATGTCGTGCTTTAATTTTTATGTAAACAACAGTCAGATACTTCAATATACAAAGAGCAGATATATTATGTCGTGCTTTAATTTTTTTTCTAACGGAATCTATATGAGTAGGTAAATCAAAGTGTTTTATGATAATCAACCAATACAGTGTGATAATCAAAAAAATACTGGTAGTTAGTTATCTTTGACAGATGGTTATCAATTTTGCGTTTGGGTTGAAATTTGACGGCCTCCGTGGTCGTGGGGTAAAGCTCTCGACTAGCAAGCTGAAGACTTGGGTACGTGCGTGCGCAAGTAAATTTTATTTGAATAATTTGTGTTTTTTCACAATTTATACAGTTCCTGGGTGGAAGATATCACTGAGTATAGTTCTGGTGTAAGACCACTATTCAGAATTGAAACGTAGCTTGAAATGGCTTTAACCGTGTTTGGTGACCAGTTCTGACTAGCCAGATACTCTCCCACCTTCCTCTACACAATCTTCTTCCCCTCCCCGAACCTTCAGCCTAACAACATACCCCAATTGGGGATGGCATAGTCTCACTAGCTCTAGATGGTTGGAAGCAGTTGGGACTTCTGTGCGGTATTCGGGTAAAAAATAATTCTACTCTGTTTTTCTTCCGTGACCTCCAGCCAGCTACGCGCACGAAACTATATATGTGAATAACTAGCATGCTAGTATCTAGCATGTGTATACTGACATGTAAGCATGCGAGTAGTTAGCATGCCAGCTACTTTTCATCGGAAATCGAATGGCAAAAAAATGAGGTAATGTATGAAAGGAAAGGTGTTCATTCAATAAAAAAGAGTAAGCACTTTATACTTGTACTTGTACTATGAATATTCAGACATGCTTAGAGCTGCCAGCATTATTACTTGCTCGGTGAACTTAGCTATGCCCGAGTCATTTTTAAGAATGCCATGCTCTAGTCAAGGTGCATCTAGAGGTTGTTGTCAAAATGGACTTAAATTAGTTATACTAGTTAAGTAACCGGTTAGTAGCCGCGTGGTTTATAAGCGTCGAATTACAATCAAGGCGTCGCGGGTTCAATCATCCGCTAGATACTGGTAATGGCAGTAATTAAAGTTTTATAATTTAAATAAAAATAACTTTGTTTGTACACCACTTTATTGTGTACGACCTCCTCTCCGCCGATATTTGATGTTCCCTCTTTCTCTCTTCTATGCTTCCCATGCATTGTAATTCAATACTTATTTTAGTATGTTTTTATGAATCGCTGGAGACGGCTTAGGCTGAACCGACAACAGTTTGCCCTTATATTATTTATATACTAGAGTTATTTTAGTCAATTTATCATTATGTATATCCACAAAATGTTTCTGTGAAAGTTTAATTCATATTATTAGATTTATAGAATGTTATTTGTAACCTCGGAATGTTTGTCCTTCGTTTTGATTTGAGGAAAAAAATAGGAAATTGTCACATTTTCACCTCGACCCGAAATACAAAAAAAAACACTTTAAGAATCACGCTGGTGAGAGAAATATGATCAGAATCAAAATGTTTCTCGCAATGGCTCTAGCTATGTTTATCGACCAAATACCAATCATCCTCAAACCTTTATCAATCCCTAATACTCTTCCGCATAACCCCCCTCCGTAACCTTGATTCTATCCGTCCAATACCTATTTACTGATTTCTTATTTTTTTGGTAATTAATAACTGAAAAAAATTCTCCAAATAAGTCAAGGTACACTTAACTCCTTGTATAATATACGTAAGTAAGAAGTTGTTATATTTATTGTCTTTCCTTCTAGTATGTGATTAATAAGTAATTGCGTGAGCAACACCTATACACAAGTAAATCCTGATAGATGACATTATATACAATATAAAGAAAAGGAAAATGGATGGTAGAATTGGAATGAACATAATTCTTCAGTGACATTTATTAGACAAGGACATCTCTGGGAGTGTGGAAGGAAGGAAGAAAGAAAAGGAAAATACGGAAATAAAACTCCGTTTATTCCATTTTTAGTTCCTCACAAAAAGTGGGGCAAAGCGTTTTAGTAAAAAATACAAGTTTATGGGAATACGTCGCGGCGTTACGCCATTTTACTATGCTTGAGTTGTTTTATGAGAAGTTACGTTAAAAAAGTGTCGCTGAAAATCGTTTTCAGAAAATTAAAAGACATATTTTTGTACTTGGATATTATTGTATTAAAATACGTTCTTAACATAAACGAATTAGTCAATAATGTATGACAATAATACACAATGTTTGTGTCAGTTACTAAGAGAAAAACAAATTAACAATTTTAAAGTGTATATATATATATATATATCAATATTTGACGAATCAGCAGCGTTATTAAATATTTAGACATTTGCATGATTTGTATTTACATACTCATTGTGTCGAAAATTCAAAGTACCTATATTTGAACTTCGCTCCCGATCGTACGCAACTTTCGGTAGAGTACAGGTGAAAGATCTTACTACATTAGTTGATTAACATTTTTTTCAAACCTTTCTTCCTTTTAGTTCCACTAACGGTGGATGTAAACTAATCCCAGTGAGAGCGCGTACGGACGTCATCAACTTTCGTTCTCGTCCTTCTTCCGCGTCTTGTTCAAAAACGAGAAAACAGAAGATACTAGAAAAATTACGTCACGTACGATCTCTCGCTGGGACAAGTATAGAACCCCTGGTTACTTACTGTAGCCTCACTGTGGGTCTGTGTGATATGTAGGTACTTTAAAAAATAATCTTTCTCTTAACTTTTTTGAGCCATTAAAATCCAGTGAAATAGTTGAAAAACATCGATCACAATGTGGAATCGTATTATTTACAATACTTTTTACCGAATTACACGAATAACAAATTACACAAAATACCGTGAATTGAAAGACAATTAAAACAAAGTTTTAAAAATATGTTTGAATCTATTTAGGCAGCTGTTTTAGATTGGGGCAATTCTCCTTCAACCACGAGCATGGTTGGGGTTACATAGTGATGAGCATTACTGAAACAGTTTGATTTGTAAAATATGTATACCTACCTGTTTAACCGATTTTTTTAATTCTCTCACATAACAATAAAAGTGAGGTTATAAATTATTTATTAATGCTAGAATACGAATTACCCTATCGAGATATCTGAGAGTAGACAATTAGACAAGCAACTTTGGAGTAAAGTTGGAGTCTTGTTTAAAAAGTGGTATAGATGAGGAGCAGCTTCTATTACCACACAGGTAGGTACATGCACTTACATATTTAAGACATGGCGTAATATTAATTATCTTCTTAATCTCGGTACCGGGTTAGGGTACCGTCGCCCCGGGAATCATTTATTGGATAACAAACACTTCTGCCATTGGTGACCCTAAGTGGTTCACTACGTTTGGTGATTTAGCAGGGGTGCCCAGGTTCATGGGGTGAAGTGTATTCAGGATGCGCCTGCCCACCAGCAACGAGGCGTTCCAGATTGAGAAGCTGGTTTGGAGAGATCCTTTGACCTCTTCAATTGGTCTCTCAATCCATCGGCTTGCGCCGCAGTGGAAGGGATATATGCAAATGTCCGTCACTCTGGACAAACTGATCCCTAGATTCCTACCAAACCCTCGTACCTTTTACCTTCACAAAACTTCCTTTCCTTAGAAAATATCCTCCACATAGCATCCCAAAAGACGACACAGTGAACCCGTGTGGGTTAGTGTTTAAAAAAAATATATTTATTTATTTAGTGCTTCTCACAACAATAAGTTTTACTGATGATTGAGCCTTCTTCCCCATGGACTAGACTAGGGTCTACGGCCAAACTGAGCAACAACTGAGCCAAATTCCATTTTGGTAGGACCGACATTTATTTCATAAGTTAATTGCAGTAATGTCATCCAATTTTAGAATAATGCGTACATATCCACACGTATGCGTGATTGTCAAAGACAATGGATTGCATAGTCATCTACAACGAGTTTCAGATCGATCGGATGTCGTGAAGTGTGTTAATTTCCACTTCCAAGATTTGCTGATTGAGTCATTCACGAAAACAAATGTGCAATTAAAATAGATGTATTTAAAAAAAATTACATGAGTAGTGGCCAGTTGAGTACTTTGAGAATGCATTGTAATAACTCTTGAACTATATCAACATAATAAATCATTATTCGTTAGTTGAGTACTTTGAGAATGCATTGTAATAACTCTTGAACTATATCAACATAATAAATCATTATTCCCAAAAAGAAACAAAACAAATGGAGAAACCGTGCCAATATTGTTTTTGATAAAAGTAAGTGTAAGTAGCCTTTAAGTTAAAAAATATATTTATCTACATATGACTTGTGTAACTTTGGATACACCAGTCATTACAATTTTAACCTCACATTTGAGGTTCAAATTTTATAAAATTTCATCATTAAAATCTTATCTAAATCTAAAAACGTATGTATGATTTTTTACATAAATTTAAATATAATGATAAATGTTGCTTCGAACAGTGGGTAATTGTACTCGTACATCACTAGTTTCAACACGACGAGAAGAAATGTTTACCGAACTAAATTTATTTCGTCAAAAGATTTATTAGTTTTTTTTTGTTCCAGGAGCCGTGTCATCACTTTCAATAACGAGATAAATTGGAAGAACTTTCCTGTTGCCAGCAGAAAGGTGTGTTGAAGGATGTAAAATATGGCGCAATCTGCTTGTAAACTTGTCATCAATGAAAAATAAAATATCGAGAGTGAGATTGTTTACAAAGATTTTTAATCCATGTTATTTTAAACGATATTTTGTAATGTAATTTCATACAAGAAAATTAATTAATGTAAAGAATCAAAAGCTCTAGATACTCTTGTCTATCATATTACTATTCATATTTTTCACCATTTCTCCATCCGTCCTTATATTTACCGACATATTTTCATTTTATGTTTCGATCTTTTTCCTCTATTTATAATCTAATATTTGTTATTTAAAATAATATTTTTTGTCCAGTACTCTTTACTAGCAATCCAGTGGTCAGGAGTTCAAATCCCGACTTGCTCAAATACATTTCATTTGGTTTATTTGTATTATTTCACAATAAAGAACTGCAGTCAATTTTTTTATCAATAAACTTCTAACTTAATTACCATTATATATATTTTTTCGTTAAAGTTAGTTTTAATAGTCAAAATGATTTTCAATTGTTATTTTTTTTGGATCTACCAAAAACGCACCAAATCTATGGAAGTGACCAGTGATGTCACGAGTCACCAATCTCAAAAATCCAATGTTTTTTTTTGAATCAGCGTGTATTTTTATGGGAGTCGAGGCGTCTTTTACTCTTAAGACTACCCCTTTTAACATTGAAGAATACTTGATAAAAAGTAAGCATCTTGATACTGATGATATTGTAATGAACAAATATGCAAAAACCGATCCAGGACTGCACCTGATTAACAATTTACCGGTATTTAAAAACTTGCATTAAAACATTTTCATTGGTTCTAATGTTAATGTTGACCGCGATTCTGGTAAATTCCACAACAACTTAAATGACTTTAGATTATAACAGACATAAGCAGGCAGCTGATATACAAGATAGTTAGTTACTGGAATGCGTAATCCCATAACAAATTAGAGATGGTGGACGATGTTTTCAGTTACCAAAAACTCCACATCCTTAACGTTACAGAAAATTGGCACGAGAACAGTGATTTGTATTCAATTAAGAGACTTCAGGGTATGTGGTGCTCGAAGAAGCACAATCTAGTGCGGATGAACCATCAAACACGTGAATCACGGAGGTATCGCAATAATAGCCCGACAAGGATTGCTGCTAAATAAAGTAGCTTTCGGTACATTTAATACGTTTCAGTATATTGGATGCAGGGTTTATTTTTCAGAAACGTTGTTCATGTTGTGAACCCTTTATATGCCCGGATCGAAACAAATCTCTATCGAATTATATGATGAGTTTTCGAATTTTTTGTAACTTTCAGTCGGACTCTCCAACACACTTATTATTACAGGCGACATTAATATTTTTCTCGAGCCCGTGACATCATCAAGCTGTTAAATTCTTAGATACTCGTATATCATCCAGCTTTAGATGCCGCCAATGGGTCGACGTCCCAACTCACAATGCTGGTGGTACATAATATGTATTATTTCGAAGAACAGTGGTCCACCGCTCTTAGCTGATATTCCGGATATAGGACTGTCAGACCACCGGCTTGTTTGCACTGATATTGATTTTAACCCGCCTAACTATAAAAGTAGAACAATTGTATCGAGGGAATGGCTCTAATTTAGCTTTAGTCAATTTCTGGAAGAGTAAAAGACCTTTCTATTATGTACACCCATTTTTTGGGAAATAAAGACGCCGATTGTCGAGAACTAAGCTTAAGCCAAATAGTAAGCTTGGTGATCGCACTTTCGGTGCTTCTGGGCTTGGAATAAACTCCTCCGGAACTAAGATGCATAACAATTTCAACAGAATTCTGGTCTAAACCAAATACTTACCTTTTTAAGCTCTCATACCCTTAAATTAAATATACCTGTCAGTAGAATTGCTGTTGTATTGCCTATAATACATCGCATTTAGGAAGATCAATCCTGATTCAAACCTTGTTCTGTTGTACAGCCCGGTATAAATTGGCTTTTCCTTTCCTAAGCACGCTCATTAAAGAACATATTATTAAAATGAATTCCGGGAATTTCAACAGTATCTAAATTTCTCTAATAAACGATAAACACTGTAAATCCCATGTGACCTATCATGTAAGTATTGTACTGTTTATTATCTGTCTGTATAAATTGACATATGTACATTCTAGCATCAAGTTCATCAATCAAATGCATTGTACATATAACTTTGTATTAATGATAGTCGAACCGGTGGATGCAATCTGTTAACCATAAATTGATAATAGTGTGACGAGTTTATATTTAGTAATAACATAGATTATTATAGAAATGTATTATTTATTTGTACAACGCCCTTTAGGTGATTTAAAAATATTAGAATTATTTATTCCTATTTTCTGCCTCTCCTTTTCCCATAAACATCCATTAATTACTTACTTTAGCCTCACAACATACCCCATAGTTCAAATAATAGGCTTTGGGTAGTTGCGAGTCTTTTTGGCGATACTATAAAAATATGCAGGTTTACGACTACGACAATTATTATTATTTAGAATAATAAACAATACAGTAGTTATTCAAACTAAAATTACAGCCAGCAATGTGACAACAATAACATTCTACTACGTGAATAAGTATTACAAAGTAACATTGTTGGCTTATCAGTCACAATCATAAGGTGAATATTCTGACAATGATAAGAGGGCTAGTATGCATAATTATTACCAAGAAAAATCAATAAACAATAATTAGAAAATACAAAAATACTGACAGGTGGATAAGTATATAAATATAAGCGAATTAAGTAGGTACATAATAATAATAAAATAATATTAAAGTAGATTAGTACAATTTAGCATTTATTATTCATGGATGATATAAAATTATTTTCGAATTCTGAACAAAATTTAGAAAAAATGATCAAAGTAGTTTTTCAGATGATGTTAAAATGACTTTTGGTTAAGATAAATGTAGAACGATCCATATAGAGAAAAGCAAAATTGTAGATGGAGACGAGAGTATATTTAGAAATTTCCAAATTACTAGTAAGAAAAGGAATGAGATTTATAAATATTTAGGATACCCACAATCAAATAGATTATACCATGCTAGTATTAAAAATGATATTAAGATTTAATTTAAAATTAGGATCACAAAAATTTTCAAATGCAATCTATCTGCTAAAAATTTTGTAAAAGCATTAAATACTTCGGCAACACCTTTATTAACGTACTCATTTGGCATAATTAAATGATCCAATACAGATTTAGATAACTAAGAACGATTAATTAGAACTACACTTACAAAGTTAAATTGCCATCATACAAATTAAGCTATAGAACGAATTAATGTACATAGAAATTTAGGAGGTAGATAAATAACTTATTTGAATTACAATCGGGTAGAAATGCTCAGAACTTTTTCCATAGGAAAGTTAATATCTCAGAAATGTTTTTTAAGGCACATATAAATATTACACCTTTAAATTTATACAATGAGAATGCCAACAATTTTTTTAAAACCAAACCAGGAATCATTAAATTCCTGGTCAAATAAAATTATTCACGCAAACCACTTCAACTATCTCAACCAAACTTATGTTGACAAATTTTCGTCAAAAAAATGGTTGAGAACAAATGTATACATTAAGACACAATTAAGTTTTAAAAACAATTCACCAAAGTTTGGTAATTAAACATTACTTGATTGACTGCCGTAATATAGTACCATATTATGAATACGAACCAAATTCATTTTTAGGAAATGAATTTTATAAAATATATTATGATAAAACTATACTAGCAGAACGAATGATTAGCCATAAAAGACCGGATATAGTTTTGTACCAAAATAAAACTTATGCCATCGATGTTGCTATTCCAAATTTCTGTAATATTCAAAAATCTGTTTATGAAAAAATAAGAAAATAGATAGATTTAGGAAATGAGATTAAAAGAATTTGGCATTCTCAGACTATAAAAATATTACCATTTATTATTTCGTCTACTGGCAATATACCTAGATCTCTCATTCAAAATTTAGGCGTATTAGATCTGTCAAAGAATTTATATATAAAAATGCAAAAATCAGTCATTTAAAATATATGTAGTATTGCAAAAGATTTTTTTAATATTTATATTGAGTGATCGGTAGGATTTATAGGTCCAGTTAGAAGTTCTATGAAGCCGAACCCTCTGATATGAATATCTGGAGTCGGTGGATTATTTTCCCATTTGATCTCTGGTGGATTGACGTGTTGTTCTTGTATTTTTTTAATGTATTATGCTTATATAATGCACTTGCATAATGTAGATTGTCTAGATGATCATTTGTGGAAAAGTATGTAAAATGGTTTAGTTTTTCCTGTGGAGAAGATTTAACAAAGTCGGAAACAATACAGCTAGATTAAAAGCAATGCAGCTCCTTTATTCCGAGCAGAAAATTCCAAGCAGAAAAAGAATTTATTTGTTTTTAACATTATGAGAAGATGAAACAGTCAAAATAAAAGTTGTAAATTACACCCTTTTTTTATTAATTGTAGAAAAATAAATATTTTATTCATTCACTCCACTTCCAATGAAGACAAAAATGATTGAAAATTTTTCTGTTGACCTTTTGTGAAAGTGAATTTATAATAATTCTTCCTCTGCCTTTATTTATTTAAAATTCAATTTTTGACGAAATATTAATAAAATTATTTCTAATTGAGAGGATCTGGTTTCAAATAAGAAATATTTTTTTGGTAAGAAATCCGAGTTTTTGACACTTTGATGTTTTATGTAAAATCAATTGATTAACCAATTTATATTCAAAGGTTATTGGATTAAATATGAAGTGCTTTTTAGGACGGAATTCATATTTTGGAAGGCAATCAGAAAAAAAACAAGTTATATTTCTTCTCGAAGATGTTTAATAAGTTGAGCACGCATTTTATTAATATTGAAGGAGTCCCTTGAACGAAGATTTTTTTTGTGAATACTGTACCAGAGTTCTTCCAAACCGTGCGGAGCTAGCGAGACTATAGCATCCCCTATTGGGGTATGTTGTGAGGCTGAAGGTAGTGTGTGGGGAAGGAGATGAGGAGATATATATATATATTTTTATTTTATATTTTTATATATTCTTTATGTTTATATATATTTAATATAATAAAAATATATACAGGGTGTCCGGAAACTCGTAGTACAAGCGGGAAACTGGTGAATCTACATCACATTTGGAGTCGATTTTGTAGTATTTTTTTTTGATTTGAGCTTTCGTTATCGAGTAAATCGAGTTAGAAGTTGATTTTTTGTTTTTTTTAATCAAACTCTTATAAATTATTACTGAAGATCAAAGTACCCAACTAATTAAAACTATTTGAAAGTAAAACAAATGAAGAAACTCGGATTTGAAGCATTATTTTGAAATCACCCTTCATTTAATCCGGTGTAATCATAAAATATTTCTGCTCTGCAGGGTTAAAACATCTGTTGTTCAACCCTAAACACCAGAAAAAACTTTAACCCTAAAATAGCCGAAAAATATATTTTTTTGTTTTTTTTTGTGAAAATGCTCAAATCAAAAAACTTTATGTTTATTTGGGTTCCCCATGTGGTGTAGATTCTCCAGTTTCCCGCTTGTACTACGAGTTTTCGGACACCGTGTATATAGGTAATATATATTTTTAAATATAAGTATATTTTATATGATGTCTTCTGATAAGATATTAAATATTAAAATTTATTAACACATGGTAAATATATTTTTTCTGCATATTTAAGATTGGTAAATACTCCCAGTATCACCCTGTGAACGACAAGCAATCAGTAGAGAAACATCGCTAGAAATTGCATTAGCCTTACTTGGTGTCGAGATCTAAATAGCCAGGTACTTCACAGTCTTTTTTCCTCGTCTCGTTCCCCTCAAACTGTAGCCTCACAATATACCCCAATTAAGGATGCCGTTTGTCCCAATGACTCTTGGCATTCGGGACTCTAGTGAAATATTTACAACATAATGTGTACGCTTGTGCTTTTGTCGAAAGCTCGAATGATAAAATTTCAATGATATACCGTTATGTGACTGTTTTTAAAGTCTACAAAACTTGACGAACCTCGTGCTGGAACTGTTGGTGGACGCGGTAGTCTCTCTCGCTGCAGCAGCTGTTACAGTTCCTTCACCACCTAGGATTCTTGCAGCAGAGTCTCCATCTTCTATCTTCGTCGAACGTCACAGCGGTGCTGCCAAGGTCTGTTATCTATGTGAGGATATTGTGTCAGCGCTCTTTATTAGCAGCAGACACATGTCAGCGCTATATTAGCAGCAGACACATACCTGAATGGATGACGAACCTCGTGCTGGCACTGTTGGTGGACGCGGTAGTCTCTCTCGCTGCAGCAGCTGGTACAGTTCCTTCACCACCTAGGATTCTTGCTGCAGAGTCTCAATCTTCTATCTTCATGTCACCTGTTCATGTTCTTCATTTTACTTTACTTAACTTCACTTTATTTAGGTAATATTAATATTTTTTTGTAATACCTGCATCAACTGTAAAGCGCCCCTGAGGTGATAACTCACAAAAGCGGCGCTATAAAAATTGTCCAATATTTATTTATTATTTATTTTATTAGACTTTTTGATATTGTTCATAAAAGGTAAATGTATCCAAATTGCTACGTAATTTGTGTAAGGTTTCTAAAAATTCCTAATTTGTAAATTATTCGTGCAACACCTTAAATTTGTTTTACAACCCAAATAAAATCTAATAATAAAGAAATCAAAAAAGTTCATGAATTTAGTAAGGCGAGGTGTGTGCGGTTTGTCGAGTCACCCACAAGTTGTTAGAACTGCCTTCCGTCACAAAGCTTGCGGCATTTCCTGATCCTGCGACCCCATCCTGCTTCCGGGTTGACGTGTAACCTTCCGGGTTGCCAGGAATTTAGGGAATGGTCCTTCCTGGTCCTTTGCGGTACTTGACTGAATTAATCACGTGAACATTTTGTGAATCTTGTTCAGAAATTAACGATTTTTTGTTAAAATAGGTAACAAGAATTTGATACTTCTAGTTTCCTTCACTTGATGAAAAAATGACACATTTATCCATTGTGAAATAATTATATCTTAAAAACGTAGTTTTTAATGAACTTTGTCAGGTTTATTGAAGAAAAAATATGCGGTGTCAACTTACTCTAACATTAAACTTTTAACGGGTATCTTAACAAATTATTTTCTCACAGCTGATATGGCTTTTCCTTATTCTAAAATAAAGAATAATCACAATAAACCATATCATCTCTTTTTTCATCAAAATACACAAAAATTGGATAGTAAGAGAGTAAAACTGTACGTCACAAAGATTATCTTATCTCGATTTCCATAGAAATTTTCCCATTGGTTATTTCGTAAACATATAAATAAATAAACAAAATAAGCGTCAAAATCTTAAATTTAAATTTATTGAAGAATAAAAACAGTGGGTTAAATTTAAACATTAAACACTAACTTATTTCAAAATTTTATATTTATCAGTCAAATAAGGAATCCACGATTCTTACTTTTTTGTATATTACAATAACTATTTTTATAATTTTTTTGTTAAATTTTTTTTTTAAATTCGTTATTTTTTTTTAATTTGTTCTGAATTGTTGATACAGAGCAATTCAGAAGGAAAATTATTGTAGTTTTATTTATTGCTTAGTAAATATAATTGTTTTGCATTTGAGTAGCTTCAAAATTGGGTTTTATAAATTGATTTCCATTTTTCATGAGTTCATGGTATTCTTAAGTATCTTCAATATTTTTTTCGTTGCACATTTTTAAAATGGAAGTTTTTTTTAAATGTTTTTTTTTTATTTGTACTAGATTGTTACAGATTTTTCTACTTGCATGAGAATAATTCATTAAAATCATTTAATATGATTATTTTTAAGCTCCTTCTGCGACACATAGTACAAAACAATCAATACTTAGTATTACTAGCCTAACTTTTACATATTTTTTAGCAATAGCAGTACATTTTTTTCTAAAAGCGTATAATATCGAAAAAAATGTCTACTTCATAACAATCTTAATATATACCCAGTCGACACATTTGGGTCAGAAGGCAAAAATAGGCAATTTTATTTTTTAAATTATTCAGGAGACATATGCTTGCTTTGGCTCCTTAAACAATAGAAATTAGGAACATTTAGTTCGAGACATAAGATAGTATCGAGATAACCGTTAAATAATTTATGCTTACATGGTCATATGAATCAATCAATTCGCTTCTAATTTTAAGTATATTAAAGTTGAAGTATTCGAGATGTACGTGATGATATAAGATTATGTTCATGGTAATGATATTAAACCATAGTTTCATTTGACAAATTGCTTGCAAAACATTTGAATCACACCCATAAAATATTTTATGCCTTCAGAGATTCATAATAATGTTCGCAGTTCTTTGTTCGCACTAACGTTAAAACGTTTTGCTTCCTAGATTACTGAAATACGATGAAAGAGATACCGGGCGTTTGAAAAATCTATTACAACTACTTACACGAGATTTCCCTGTTCAGTAAGGAAAAAACAGTTTATGAAGACAAATGGGGGCACTTTACTGTGAACATCTAGGAGCGCTAATAAGCGATTATCCACAGCCTCTTTTTGCTTCGAAGGAAGCGTTTTTAATGCTGGCAGCCACAGCACTAACCTACATTTTGTAATGAAAAATGGGCGAGCTCTTAAAGCTGCAAAGAAAAGCAAAAAAGCTGGTGTATTTTCATAAAAATGCCCACAAGCCATAATTATTTTTCCAAGAAATTGAGCTATCGAATTAAACTTTATGTTTATGTTAAAAGAGGCGGTATTTTTAAGTTTTCATTGCGGAAAGCAATCATCTAATGGTTTAGAAATATATTTAATGAAATTAAAAATTCATTTTGTCTATTCCACTTCGTTGATCAATTTTTGAAACAATATTACTTGAGCCACTGGTAATAATGTACAATCTTCAGATATATGTAAATCTGGTTCGTACATGGTGGTTGTTTAACTAATTAAAACCGCCGTTTTCAAACTTATTGACGGACTTCTTATGAATATTGTTTTGAATAAAAATGTTCATAAAACACATATACATAATTTAAAAAATCAGTCATTTTAAATACATGTAGGATTACGAAAGATTTTTTTAAATATTTATATTGAAGGATCTGTAGGATTTATAGGTCTAATTAGAAGTTCTACCGAGCCGGACCCTCTGATATGAAAATATTTGGAGTCGGTGAATTATTTTCCCATTTGATCTCTGGTGATTTGACGTGTTGTTTTGGTATTATTTTTATTTAATATGCTTATATAATGTACTTGCATAATGTGGATTGACTAAATGATCATTTGTGGAATAGTGTGTGGAAGGGTTTAGTTTTTCTTGTGGGGAAAATTTAACCCGGACATAAAGTCGGAAAAAAAACATATTATGTCGAATAAAGTTTGTACAACTTTAGAAGTTATTATTTTATTAAGAAATATTTTTAGTAACTTGGAATTTTGTAACACTATTTTATAGAATTTTATTCCTAACAGAATATTGAAAAATACTGTCTACTTAAATTATATTACAAGTGTCTACTAATTGTTGAATTAAATAATATCATAACAAATCCTCGGAGTTCATTATAGAATAGCATATCGGGTTTTGGGCGTAAAATTTGAAAACCTAGAAAATTTACTAGGTAAATTTGAACAACGGCTGACAGTATTTGAATCAACTGATTTTTACTTTAGGTGTAATAATTCGTTACTGAAATACTATAATTTCATGTTCATTTAAAAAAATAATAAAACAGAAACACTGACAGTTTTGGCAATTCTCACACTAACCATTGCGATATCAACGACAGCTGTTCTGTCAACTCTAGCAGTACGGAGTATAAAGCCAATAGCTAGCAACTCCCGGGGAACATGTTTGCCATCTGAATATACATTTCACTTACCAGACTACTTCGTGACGTTTCCGTTAATAAATGACTATGAAATGCTATTGTATCTCGTTTATACCTTTTTTAAAATTGTAATCACATTGTTGTGATGTTTATTTCACCACGTTTAGATGCCAGATTACATTTGATAATGACTAAAGTAAATGTGCAATAATTACAGCTTCACTTCCTGAAGATATAAAGTGAAGGCTTGTTAATCTTGCGTTTGACGCACACATTTAATATTTTTCGTTAATATGTACCAAATTATATCATTGCAGTTACCGGAAAAAAACTTTTAACGTAAATTTTAAGGAACCTAAAAGGACAGGACGACTGGATAGGAGAATTTTTTTTAAAAATATAAACTGACTTTTACCCGGCATTGCTTGGGGTTGTGTATCGTTTGGAGTTAGGTTTTTAGGTTGTTATTTCTGGTGTGCCGGAAAGCTGGGTGCATTTTTAAGGTGAAAATAATATTATTGTAAAGAATTTTAAAACTCGACAGGCGTCCTCGACTTTTTCTATCATTCACTACTATAAGTCATACATTCTACTTAGACCGCATAAGTATTTACCCTTCTTTAAATTTCTCTGTGCTTCAAGTGTTCATCATTCACAACTATATTGCACACTGTTTTTGTACTCTTTCTTTCAACCACCATGACATAAAAAATCACAGTATTTCACTACTATTCAAACCACTCTACAAACACAACTGGCACTAATGAAAACAAACTCTGAAATTTTCAGGGCAATCGTTTTACTTGTTTTTTGTCTTTTTGGGTCAAACAAAGAAATGTTCATACACGTAAATTGAAATTATATTTTTTGGGAATATATGTTTTTATATTAGATTCGTAGATACATATAATCATGTATTGTTTAAATAAAAAGAAAATAACTTAACGAAGGCTCTTTTATATAATAAAAATGCAATGTTGATTTTCTAATTATAACTGCATATTTGCCACAAAATCCCCCTCTCATACCTACAATTGTAAATTATTAAACTCGTTTTCTTTGAATAAATACATATGGTTAATAGTTTTAAACTCAATCTGGGTAAATAGTTCATTGGTTTGATAACAACAATTTCAGCGTAAAAACATGCGGAAGCTTGTCAACCAAACGGTAAAATAATATCTTGTAATTTTTTTTACGAACCAATAATATTGAGCTTGGTTGGAAAATTGCAATATGTATTAATTTTTCCCTTTGTGATGTTTAATGTTTACCTTCTTACATTATTTTGTGATGAATTATGTGAGAATTGTCATTCTTATAAAATATTTAGAATCAAGACGATATTTTTACCGATTGTTATATTTCCAGACTTATTTTCGTTTGGCTTATATATTTGCTCGAATCATGTTGACAACGAGAGAAATTCCAATTTTAACATCATTGATTCTACTGTTGGTAACATTCCTGACGAACTCTTGAATGGATATACTACACAGCATTCCAAATGATCTCAGGTCATTAAAGCAACCTGCATCTCCGTATCGGTTAACCCCGAGGGCTGAAGTTTCCCAAACGGAACTAATTTAGCGGCTGAAAAGTTCTGAAATTTGTCGCCCAAGCGATGCCCCCCCATCAATAGATCTACCCAACAAGTTGGAAAACAGTTCCTAGCAGAATCAGGCACTTCCTCAAAAAAGTAGAAGTAATTACCGTAATAAATCACTGCATGTATGTATTGCTTAAAAAAAATTATAAAGTGGCTGCATTTTACTGGAAAGACTTGTTTTTTTGAGGGTTGGTTTTAGACCATCCTGCGTTGGCATGATAAATGTTTGCTGTTCTCCCTCATGCCACACTCCCCCAGGATTACACCAAAGCTGTCTGTTCTTGGACATCTCTGAAGGTCCGGTGGCTGTTTTCTGAAAAACACTGCGTTGCAACCTTTGTTCCTAATGCATCGGAAGAGAAAAACTGTCGGATCAGAAATGACAAAAGGCGGGAGGCGAAGATATATTGTTGGCATATTTCATTCAAGAGACATGTGGAAATTTTACGAATGCTTTTATTTTATAATTTTTTCTGCATATAACATGAATATTCACCTTTTGAGTAATTATTTTGTCTGTTTTAATGTTACATTGTTTCAACATTATTACTATATTATTGCACCTATTAGACCACGAGTAGTGTCGACTAGATATCGCTCGTAGCAAAGCATCATCAAATGCTCGGTTAATTTTTATGCTAACATTCAATCAATAAAATTCAGCACTTATACCTAGTTTAGTACTACTATAACCGAGCGTGTGTTTTTTACGAATTCCACCGAGAATTACATTTTGAAAACTTTTTAAGTACCTAACACTCGTAACAATGAATCCGAGTCAATAAAATGAGCTTTATTAAAAAAATATTTATTACTCGTTTTAATATCTTTACTTCTTATCTTTTTATTTGAAGTTAGGAGCAAATTGGTAAAAATACAGTAATTAATTTTGAAATATTGACAAAACATGATATTTTATCTTTCAAAATAAAGTCCCAATAAGATAACCATTTGTGTTTTGGTTTATCAAAAGCAATTTTCTCTTTGACATCTGTGTATACATTTGGGAGAGAAAACGGACCCACAGGACCCGCAAAATGAGAAATGTCACAATTCTTTTGACAATAGCCATTCTATTTCAAACAAGGGTTTTTCACTGGTCAACCGGGAAATACATTGAGATGTTGGTGATATTTTTTTCATAAAAATACCATATATTATAAATTGCAGTTCATGCTATCATGGACAGAAGGGATAAGGTTTTAAACTAAATAGAGTGTTGCGAGATACGAACAAAATTTTTAACTTTCTTAGTAATTTTGATTTGATGTGTACCTATGTACATAATGAAAACAATAAAATAATTATTTGGTTGTATTTAATATTGAAACAATTTTATGGTTATTCCATCAACCGGTTCCTACCTAAATTCCCCTCTCCCTTGTTTTTTCTATTTATTAAAGGTCTTACCTTCCAGAAAAGCAAGCAAGAAGATTTGAAAAATAGGAGCCAAAAGCAAGTGTCATTTGTTTTTAATGTTATTTTCGTTGTTGCTGCATATAGTTGCATATTTGTCGCCCCCTCGTCATCACTATCGGAAAACAGTACAAATTTTAATCCCCAATCATCATGCATTAAATAAATATTGTATATTATCGAGAGTGATCAAAAAACCATTCATGTCGTGAAACAATTAAATATGTATATCTATAAACTATAGTGCCCACAGAACATTCAACATCAACATCAGAACTTTCGATTCAAGTTCAACAAAATTCACAAACTAAAGGCTTCCTTTCCCACTCCTATTTTTTTCTCGTGATAAAGACAATTGTTTGATCATATTTTCTTCTTAAAACTTACATTCGATTCGTCGAGTACTAATTGATTCAGTACGCAACCGGTTGCTTTGCATTGAAAATAAAATAATGAAAATTACAAATTTTATTAAAAAATATATTTTTTTTACCGCTTTGGATCAATTTAAAAATAACAAATTATTTAGAGTGGGTACCTTTTAACGGCATTTTTATTTCAAAAAAGTCTTTTCTCCTCTTTGAAATTTTTTAACATAAGTTAGGTACGTTATTACTTCGATTCTAAGAAATCGAAATTTCAATGGATTTATATTGCAGATCATTAAACATAAACCGCTCATTAGTTTGTAGATGCAATTATTTTGACATGAAATAATATATAATATTGGTACGATAAATAGACTTAATAGTAGAAAAAATGACAACCACTTTTAAAATATCTAAGCTGCGGACTACCGAAGGAATTAAATATGTGGATGTCTATCTGTGTATTTATTCAAACAATTAAACAATATATTATAATCGCCATAAGATATTTACAATGCGCTTATGACGCAAGTACGTCCATATGAAAATCTTTTTTTCTTCAAATAATTACTGTTCCTATTTTCAAGTATGTACGCTGAGTATTTTCTAATAATTTTAATGTTTTTGTTTTTTAAACTAAATTGATTTTAGCTTTTAAATAAAATGAAGAAAAAACAGGTAAAAATTTTCCCAATATCACGCTCAACCAACAGCTTTTCCGGGTAATGCATTAGTCCCTGATGGACGTAAATCAATACTTTGCTTTCAAGCCCGAATTATTAGTGAAATGATTTCCCTCTCTCCCAGTTGGGAGCTTTGGGCGGTGATCAACAGGAGGGTTTCCGGTTTGATTGTGCGGTATTTTTGCCACTGACCTCCCACCGCAGCCTTGTTATGATACCACCCACCCTACCCCCGGCGTGATGTACTTCCTTTATTAATTATGATGTCCTGCCGTGTGTAGTTGACACAAAGCTAAAAGCCTCGCTCTGTGGTATACCTTTATCCCAAATAGACGGGACTGCAATTATTAGCAAACCTGCTTTCCAAACCTCGTCATACAGCTTTGCAAATTGGCAAAAGGATTTTATTTGCAAAGTCATTTTTTTCTACAATACGGTTAAAATAATTATACATACAGCAAGATAAAAAAAATTATAAACAAATCAGTAAGCTCCCTCTACGAAAGAAGACAAAACATAATAAGGATTGTTTTTGTGTAATTTATGATATTTACATTTTTCAAGATATTTCTTGCCATTGACCTTCTTTTTGGCCAACTTTATACTTAAATTATATTTTCAAGTGTTATCAACTATTTCGGCATGTCTTTAAATGACCGGTGAAACCAGTACGGTATAAAAAAGCAAGTGGAAAACATATCATACGTTATTTTCGGACTAATTGAATTTTCATAATGCTTCTTGTATTTTCAAAGAACGTTTAATAATTTTATCAAATAAAAAAATATATTTCGCCTTTCGCCTTGCCTTCATCATATTTAATTAGTACTTTAGAAAACTGGATGTCGTTCAAAGTTCCTGATTTCTTTTAAGCTTGAGTGAAATCTTTTGGTGTTATTGAAATATTTGTAACTGTGTATTATTATATTCATTGGTTCCTTGTGTCTTGTGAATAATGTATTTTAGTATTGCACGCACCTCAAAATACATTACACTCAGTACACCCTCCCCCAATTATACTTAACGAAAATATTTACTTCGACCAATATATAAAATTTTATATATGATCAACTTTAAAAAAATGTGAAGAATATTCTAAACATCTATCATATAAATAATAAGCACCTCGCATTAGTACAATCCATATTGGAACATGGCGTCCTTGCCAGGGGCTGTGCAGTAAAACATATATTGACACACTGTTTAAAGCTCAGAAAATCTTAATAAAATAATTCCTAGGCGAAGCTTAGTGCTAAATCACTATTTTGATTAATCTATATAACGAATTGGTTTACATTGTGAATATCAAAAAATATGCTTTAGATACATTGAAGATTCTCCTATCGTTTCGCTTGAGTAGAAAATAAATTACTCAATAAAAAATATAAACGTAAACTACTAAAAAAAATCTTTTTTTAAAAAAGAAGTGTATGAACGCGTAAAGAAAAAAACTTTAAAACCTACATTATTATAGCTAAGATTATCTGTGACAGTTTCACTTAGTTAACTTTTTTCGCTTTCTTATAAAATTATTTACAAAATAAATAAAAACCAGTTTTTTCCTGAAATTGACCGTTTCTACATTTCTTTTGGCAAGCGATTTTAATGCCTATTACCTTCAATATAATATATAACAAGAATATACACATTTTTGGCTCGCATCTTCCTCTTAAATTACCAATACTAGCACCCAAACCAACGGTATTAAAAAAACACACTGTTGAATATTCAAAAATTATATTTGAAACGTATACTTACTGTCCTTAAAATACAATAAATACATTTAACACCTAGAACAAGCCATACACACAAACTGTTAATACTTAAAACACACCCTTTGGACAAAAACACTAAAGATACCTGGCTATAAAGCTAAACAATTCAATTTCAAGAATTTAAAACATCTAGACATATACAACAACAACAAAAAATTTGGAGGGTTTTTTTAGCATATTATGACAAGTTTGTAAATACGTTTTGTGCGATCATTTTTTTGTTTGTCATAATGTGTCATAATGTGCCAAATATATAAAATCTAAAAATATATGATAAACGGTGAAATCTAGTTGGATTCATTGGCTTTAAACAACAGGAAGCAGTTTCATATGTTTTCCTATTGATATTTTGAGTAGTGAAATTAATTTAATAAAATGAAAATGTATTTTTATATGACGTATTTATGGAACTGAGTACAATACTCAGGGAGGATAATTTTTCAACCTTACTCATTACAAAATAAATATATTTTGTTGAAACTATGTAGAAGTCAATTTTGTTTTTTTTTCTTTTTCATGCATTCTATAACTAAGTCTTAATTTCTGCTTTTTAATAAACTATAACTCACTATTATTTGGCATTAAGAATTATACTTCTTTGCCAATCACGCCTTAATCAAATATGCATCAGTTCATGTATAATCCCCAGATGAACACGCATGAAATAAGGCTTGACAGATTACCTGTAAAATCACTATAGCAATCAGCCTTTTCAATTGCCTCCGAAATACTATCCATTATTACTATTAGCAGGAATTAATTAATATGAAATACAAAGGCATGTTTGATGTTCGCTGCATTCAGGCTCCCGGGTCATCCCATATTGGCTTTGTTGTCGTAACGTTGATTACTCTAATGGAATACAATGCACTAGTCGGCCGGTAGGACCGGATCTCCATTGATATATTACCTCACACTGGGCACCGCGTTCACGTGGTTTCCACATTGAAAAAACATCGCTGAGCTCTACTCGTAATAAGCGAGGAAATGGCAGCAAAATGAAATTGCGTCGTAAAATAAAATAAAAAAATATTTAAAATCGGAACGAAGCAAATAATAACACATTTTTAAAATAGCTACACCGAAAAATGTTACTATGAATTTGACGCAGATAAAAATTCGTGTTTTTGGAATATCCTACCGGTTTTGAATAAAATAAATGGGCAAAAAATATGAAGTAACTGTCATATATAAATATCGAGCAAAGCAACGTAGTGGTTTAACCATCGGAAATTTAAAAAAAAATTGAAAAGAAGGTTAAAGAGAAACATATATACCGAAAAGAAACTTACGTAATTTTTACATTCCGCCTTTGAATGTCAGCAGATGTGAAATGGTGACCGAATAACTCATCAAAATGATAATTCAATACACCTATTGGTTATGAAAAGTGATGAAACAAAAACTAGTAGTAAAATAGGTATAATATAATATTTAACCTAGTTTTAGTTCTATCACTTTATCTGACTTTATATCACCTTTTAAAGGTGTGTTGAATTGTCATTTTGAGGAATGAGAATTCGTAAACATTGACAACTCTTAACTTTATAAGGCAGTTGAAACCCTATCCAACCAAAGTGACAACATGTACTGCGCCTCGTAACAACGATCAACTGTCAGATTCAATTTCAACATTCCATTCAGCAACGATCAACTTCATCATTTGAGAATCTACGGAAATTCAACACAGATGGCTCTGAAAATTATTTTGGATGTATAAATTACCAAAAGAAATGGTTTTGCATTCAATGGTCATTTTTGAAAAAAATATCATTTAGAACCTTGTCGAACCGAGGTGACGAATTGAACTTTACAGATTACTTATTTTATTTACTTGCAGATTTTTATGTGCATTATTAACATTTTATAACTTTGTGGTATTATTACTCTGTTTATTTCCCGCTGTTTCCTTTTCCCTGGGTTTATTTTATAGCAATCAGCCTTTTCAATTGCCTCCGAAATACTATCCATTATTACTATTAGCAGGAATTAATTAATATGAAATACAAAGGCATGTTTGATGTTCGCTGCATTCAGGCTCCCGGGTCATCCCATATTGGCTTTGTTGTCGTAACGTTGATTACTCTAATGGAATACAATGCACTAGTCGGCCGGTAGGACCGGATCTCCATTGATATATTACCTAACACTGGGCACCGCGTTCACGTGGTTTCCACATTGAAAAAACATCGCTGAGCTCTACTCGTAATAAGCGAGGAAATGGCAGCAAAATGAAATTGCGTCGTAAAATAAAATAAAAAAATATTTAAAATCGGAACGATAATCAAGAAACTCAAAAAATTCCGACTCACAACTCAGTGCACACACAAAAATAGTGACAGTCTATTCAAATTACATAGAGTAACTCTGGAAGACACCAACAAATTAATACATTCCCTAAAGAATAATACAACATCAGGTCCCGACGGAATAGACTCTAAAACAATAATTACACTAAGCCAACAACTACTTACTCCACTAACATACGTTATTAATCTTAGCCTGAAAGAAGGAATTTTTCCGAGCATCCTAAAAAAAGGTTTGGTTATTCCTATTCATAAATCAGGACCTAAAAATAATGTAAACAACTTTCGACCCATCACACTATTAAACACATTGTCAAAAATTCTTGAAAAAGCAATAAAAGAACAGCTGCAACAATATCTGGAAAACATGCAAATACTCTCAGTTAACCAACATGGCTTTAGAAAAAATAGGAACACAGAAAACGCAATTGCCACTGTAACCGAGTTTATTACACATAATTTAGATGCAAAAAAAAAGTTATTTCAATCTATTTAGACTTATCTAAAGCCTTCGATACAATTTCGCACAAAAAACTTTTCAAGAAACTAAAAAACATTGGCATAAATGGAGTAGAATTTGAATTAATGAAAAGTTTCATGTCTGACAGAACACAACAAGTTAAAATTGATAACAAGACAAGTGAACCACTCTTAATCACATACGGAGTCCCACAGGGGAGTGTCCTTGGTCCATTAATATTCCTCATATACATAAACGAATTATGTGACATTGAAATTGATGGTAAACTCGTGACCTTCGCTGATGATACAGTTCTTCTGTGTCAAGCAGCCACATGGAAAGATTTATTCATAACAGCTGAAAAAAGTTTGTCTATTGTCATAAAATGGCTAAACAGAAATACTCTTACCGTTAACACAGTCAAAACAAAATATATCACACACAGTATTACACAAAGAGGTCAACCTCCGTCTAACTTGGACTTGTTTTTGCATGAATGTAAACAAACATCATCCAATTGCCAATGCGAACACATTGAAAGGGTTAAACAAATAAAGTACCTAGGAGTTATTATTGATGCATACTTACAATGGACTGACCACATTACTTTTATTACCAATAAACTAAAACGAGTCTTACACCTAATAAAATCCATTAAAAACATTTTCCCACTAACAATACTCAGATCAATATATTTTGCACTGTGTCAATCCATTACCACTTATGGAATATTAGCTTGGGGAAGCGCTACAAACACAACAATTGACCCAATTCAAAAAGTTCAAAAGGCAATAATAAAACTCATACTGCAAGTACCATTCTACACAGACTCAACCAAAATCTTCAAAACACTAGACGTCATGTCAATAAGACAACTTTACGCCAAAACTGCTCTCCTACACCTCATCCATAATAATCTTCATATTACAAATCAAGCAAAAGCCATAATAAAAACCAGGTCCTCAACAAATAAAACACTGAACATTCCAATAACACACACCACACACGGTCAAAGACACTTTCAATACTACGCAACCAAACTTTTTAACAGTATGCCCATTACTTTGAAACAATTATTGACTACAAACACATCTACAAACTTTCTCAAAAAACATATCATAGCCTGGATAAAAAATCAAGATATTCACTTTATTCAAAAGATTATAATTCCAAACCAAACATAACCAAAATATAACAAGTAAAATTTAATATTATACACGTTCATCAAGAATTATCCACAAATTCATACACTCACATATAAAAGTGTGTTTTCATGTTTCAATATATGTCTGTGAAAAAAAATAAATAATAATAATAACTTTCTACCACAACACATAAATACCTGTC
This sequence comes from Hesperophylax consimilis, assembly GCF_061612785.1. Lineage (NCBI taxonomy): Eukaryota > Metazoa > Arthropoda > Insecta > Trichoptera > Limnephilidae > Hesperophylax > Hesperophylax consimilis. The sequence goes on along the minus strand of NC_142840.1, from coordinate 17,901,467 downwards.
ACCCTTAACCACAAACACGTTAACACCTCAGCACAGGTTCTCCTAGTGAGGTGCTCACGTTACATATAATATCACACACACACACAGTTTTACCTAAATCAACCTATGTTCTTCATTTTTTATACCTTTTTTCTTCATTTTTTATACCTTTTTTCTGTACTTTTTTTTCTCTGTACTGCAATATAAACCACTGTAATAATTTGTAAAACGTGTATTCAAGAATAGACATAAATAAATAAATAAATAAATAAATTTTCTGTTTCCCTCTGAGTCTATGTCATCTTTTGAGATGCTGTGTGGGGGGGGTCTTTTTTAAGGAAAATGAAGGAGAAGAAGTCCTCGGATAAGTGTGTCCAGGAGAGACATATGAATATATTCCTCTCACTACGGAGATGGGTCAAGATACCAGTTGGTGAGGTCAAAGGGTCTCCCGAAATGGCAGAGGTGTTTTTTATCCAATGGAATGGTTCCCAAAGCGGCGGTGCCCAAATCCGCCTCCCGAATTGAGTTAATGTTACAAAACAATAAATATATTATAATAATTCTTAGTCAAAGGTAGTCACAATATCATCAATTCATCGCGATATTTCTAATTTAAAATTAAAATTTTGAAGAGAACTTAACTTAAAAGCATATACATAAAAAAAAACATTTACTAAAAAAGCATGCGGGTGTACCTACAATTAATTTGTAATTTTAACATACAATGCTCCCGAGAACAACCGGAATATTCAATGTTTCGTGTGTTATCATAAGATAATGTATTGTTGAACAATGTCGGATAATGGCTTTATCTCCGGTCTGTTTCTGCGAAGGAAGGTTCTACAGACACAAGGAAGCTGCTGTTTCAGCATTTCGAAATCACAACAAACGCTTTCCTGTAATCAAGCTAATGCTTCATTATTGTACTCACGCATAAGATGATGGTTTAATTAATTTGTAGGGTCTTACCTTACTAGGTAGTACACACATACGAAGTAAGGTAATATTACTAGGATAAGCAGTGTATGACCTGAATTATATTGCCAGATGGTAACTAAGGTAAGCCCCGATGATGCACATAATGAAATTAATTTGAGTTGTGTATGGGCAGTTATCAAGCTGGTATTTAAAAAATGAGTATTATCTTTCTAAAATGAGAACACCTTTTTATGTGATGTCGAACAGGAATTCTTCTACTTGGATGGAAAATGATTTTTTTGTGAGCAGAAGAGAAGGGAGTGATTAGAGATTTAAAGTTTGTACCTATCTGGCTATTAAGATCTAGTTGAAACACATTTAAATAAATGTTAGTAAAATATATTCAATGGTTTCGAATAACCAGACACTAATGGAAAATTTTCTAAAATTTTCTTTTAGTTTTTTTTGTTTTATTTCAGTTTAAAAAAAATTACATTTTCACTTATTTAACTAGAATTAACTAAAATAAATTCATTTTTAATATTACATATAAATACATAACATAACAAATATTATTCAATAGCAGTGTTTTGCTGATTGAGCATAAAAGTACCTGCATATTTTTCTTTTGTAGTGTTGCCCCCCCTCGTAACCAATGGATTGCTTACCGTAGTAATTATGTATGATGTTAAAATGTATGTTATCGTGTTGCCGTGTAAAGTGTGTGTACTTGGGACGTTTTAATTAATTCTGTATTTGTATGTGTGAGTTTATTACTTATGTTGCATATAGTATATGTAGTATATTCATAATGTTTTCTTAATGGTAATAGTTTTTTTTCCATATATAATTTTATTGTGGATATTCTGGGTTTGAAGTGAAATAGCTTTTTGATTACTTTGTTTTGTGCTACCTGTATTTCATTTATGTTTGTTTCATATGCATTTCCTAAGATTTCAATCAAATAATTTAAATTTGAATGTATGAGGCTATAATGAAGAACTTCTTAATATTTTTTGAACATTCTTACTATTTATCCATATATACATGTACAATCGCCACAGAAAGCAAAAAATGTTGCTTGTCGAGATGGAGAACTTAGTCAGCCGAGGAACTGAACTCACTACGAATGCTTGTGACCTAATTTTGTGATCTTAAACCAGAGGTTCCCAAACTTTTTTGTGTCGTAGACCCCTTGCCATGTTTTTCTGTTTTTGGTAGACCCCCTACTTACCTGATATTGATTTTTTGTAAATTTCTAACTGTAGTGAAGTTTAGTGTTAAAAACTTAAAGTAAAAACACATGTTCAGTTTTACACATTTATTAATTGAATTTAAATTAAAACCACTCAAAATAAAATTTTGTATCTGTTATATAAAATAAACGTAACATATAATAAACTAAGCAATAAGTAAATGTTTTTAGTGGGAAGGATGAACCTGATGCTTTAATAATAAATTATCAAAATTTGGCGTCAATTTTGTTTAATCTTAAGTCTCCTCGGCTAATGATGTCCAGTCTGTTTCTTTTTTTTGTTAGGAGATTGGTAACAGCGCTGAACCCCCTTTCCACTATGTATGACGATGGAAAGGAAATTAAAAATTTCCTCGCTATTTTCCGTAATACGGGATAAGAAACGGGTATGTTTTTTTGCAGCCAGAAGTGCTGATATCCGTGCTTAAACCGAACCTTAAGTTCTTCGTTTGTACTTATTTCAGCCAGTTCCTCTTGTTTTATGACATTGGTTTCTTCTATGTCACCATATGGGTTAATTATCCACGGTGGTATTACCATAGTCAAAACATCCTCAAACCTAGTTTCAAAATCTGAATAGAGGGCATTTAAATGTTGAACGTAGGTTGAAACGTCGTCTTCCAGGCAGTTTGTCTGTGACAAATTGGGGAAGTGGGAAAATTCGCCCCGTCCAATATTTTGCTTCATTAGTTTAACCCTGGCAAGAAACGTTGATAAGATGGACTTTGTTTTCATCAAATTTAGACTGTCGCCTTGTAACTGCAAATTAACCATATTAAATTTTGTAAACAAATCTGTTAAATAGGCGATGTCTATTTTCCACTTCATTAAATTGTCTTTTAAAATTTTATATTTAGTATCCAGAAATTCTAAAATAGTCTCAAAAAGTGCAAAAAATCTTGTCAAACATAAACCTTTCGACAGCCAGCGTATTTCAGTGTGAAGGAGTAATTGATGAAAGTGTTCGTAATTTTCTTCACACAACTGCGCAAATAACCGCGTGTTCAACGCGTTGCTTCGGATTCGGTTTACTGCATCAATGACTAATTGAAAAGATTCATGTAATCTTATACTCAAATTTTTAACAGTTAAATGTTGTCGATGGATGACACAATGTATTGCCAACACCCGTGGTACATTTTGTTTTAAATAGCTTATAAATCCACGATAACGCCCAACCATGGCAGGTGCTCCATCTGTAGCTACTGACATTATATTTGATAAAGGGATTGCTTTTTCAATGAAGTAATCCTTCAAAACATGAAATATTGATTCACCTTTAATGTTGGTTAAGTGTAAGTAAATAGTTACAATCAGTATATGTTGAGATCCACTATCGTGGACCCCCATTTTCATTTCATGGACCCCCAATTTTTTTTTCGCTGACATAGACCCCTTGCAGGTTGTCATAGACCCCTGGGAGTCGATATAGACCACTTTGGGAATCACTGTTTAAATTTTAGGTATAGTTTTTGGTTTCAGATATAAGTAGTATGCATACCAGTAAAGTGGTTTTAAATTAAGTATTTTTACTAATGCAGACCCGTAAAAAATCATGGGCAAGATTTTTTAAAAAATGTATTTGTTTAAATGATGGATTTAAAAATGATCAGGCCGAGAATCGAACCCCAGATCAAGTGCTTGGAAGACAAATATGCTGATCATTTCACTATCAATAATTGTAAGAACGGTGAAATAAATTCATAGTAATATTGAAAATAAAATAATTATTGTGAATTTTTGATGTTTACAATTGCGTGCACATTTTAGAATATCACGTATACACAACAAGAATATTGGTGTTTAAAAATACTTTTAAATTTGTACATTACTTAAAATAAAAGTACTTCTTACCCTATTATAAGTTACTCTATTCATTCCGGTTAATGGAGTGAGGTTTATCCAGGTCTTAGCGGTGGATCCGTCTTCCCACCAACTTATCGAGAAAGACCGGCTGAGAGCGAACCTTTGATCTCCCCGGCTGTATTCTCGCGACACATTTGCACATTTTAGAATATCACGTATACACAACAAGAATATTGGTGTTGAAAAAATACTTTTCAATTTATACATTACTTTTAAAAAGTTCTTACCCTATTATAAGGTACTTTATTCATTCCGGGTTCATGGAGTGAGGTTTATCCAGGTCTTAGCGGTGTATCCGTCTGTACACCAACTTATCGGGAAAGGCCGGCTGAGAGCGAACCTTTGAGCTCTCCGGCCGTATTCTCGCGACGTACGTCTATCATTTTAGGACACACTAACCCTAGATTTATACCTACCCTTCGTACCTTTTAGGGTAATTTTTTTCCGCTGGGCCTCCTGTTTGGAGTTAATGTGAAAAAATGTTGCCTCAGCTGCAAAGTGTTTTCATTCTTTGAAAATATAATAATGATGTATTTTTAATAATAGATGTATTTAAAATTGTACATTGAACTACCTTCTCAAGGTTTGAAGTCAACTGTGCAATAACTGAAACATAAACCGATTGAGCAGGGCCAAAATTTATTTCGTGTATTAACTGTTGTAATTTTATTCAATTTCAGAGAAATGCGTATATTTCTGCGTAGGTGTGCTTGATTTCGATCGGATGTCGGGAAATGGGTTATTTTGCTCTTCCAAGATTTTTATTCATTTACGAAAACAAAATCTAAATTCAAATAGACTCATTTAATAACAATTTAACCATTTGGAATATCACCTAGGCTAAACTGAAAGCATCTTCCACTGAATCTTAACTTGCAGAAAGCATTAACATCTTGTAAGAAAAGTTTACACCAGTGTGTAGTCCAATTTCTAAGGAGCATCAGAGCGACTGCACCACATTGTATATATATATATATATATATATATACATATACATATCCCTAGAGACGCTCACCACGGCGTATAATTTCCATATGGAAAGTTTGCACCAAATGTCCCTGGCGGCCGCAGTTCACTTGTGTAAAGGCACTGAATAAATAATATAGAAGTGTGATTTTTCATTTCTATTATATTGAGGTAAACTTTGCTACATTAATTAATTATTATTTGTTGTAATTATGCATTACTATCAGATATTAAATAAGACTATTCAACTAATAGGACCCAAACAGGCAAGTATCTGTGTTAAGCGATCATATCTGAATAACCAGGTACTTTCGTACCTTCTTCTTCACCATCTACTTCTGCTCTCCTCTCCCTTTAGCCTCACAACATACCCTGAATGAGAACACCATACTCCCAACGACTCCGAATAGTTCACAAAAAAGGGGGGAAGAGAAAACAAATAAAGTTGGGTTTTTAATAATTTCAGCAAAAGTAGGGAAAAATTGAGCTAACTTGGGGCACATGGACATGACCACGGCATATTTCTATATGTTTATCTCTACAGCGTGCGGAGAGTGGTGGTCCCTATGAGGATTGTAGCAACTGTAGTTGGCGCGCTGACAGCCGCACTTAGCAGTGGATGAGTAATGTGAACCGCTCTACTTGTATTTAACTTGACTACTGTGAATTTGCTCTAAAATTAAATAAAATGGGTCCCTAATGGCATCTCGTAATTTTAATTTCTAGTCTCGAAAAATTATAAAATATTCATAAAAGACTAATTTAATAAAAATTATATTTGTTTTTCACGTCTACAATGAATACTAATTGAAATGCACCCTACACTAACCGCTAAATTCACAAAAAAAACTGATTACATCTAAAAGGGATAGAAATATCAATGTAGTCTCCTTTAACGGAAGCAATCTTCCTATCGTGCCTTCCATTGATATGTTTTTTTTACATTAACTCCACGCAGGAGGCCCTGAGTAAAATCATTTCCCTTAGGGCTTATGTCATCTCTGGGGATGCTGTTTAGAGGGTCTTTTTGAGGAGAGGAAGGAGTGAACATGGGTCTTGAAGAGACCCATGTTGTGGGAAGGAGGAAACATAGGGGCCCGCAAATGATTCCACAGCCGAGCTGTTTAATTCAAGAACAAGATGCAGAAGCGACCCGTTATCATGTGACAAATGTCAAACAGGTACAAATGTTGGCCGCGCGTTTGGCGTATTTTACGATTATGCACCGGTGGCAAAGGGATCAATGCTAGTTCCTCGGAGCATCTCCCATGTAATACCGGTAGAATAAGGACAGCATACCTATCTAACGCCTGTGCTCTGACGATTGCAATCCGCATGTTAAGATAGGGGAATATATTAAACGCACCGGCCATTTCTGTACACTGCTAAGGGTTTCTCTAATTTTGTTATTATTAGGTATTTTGGGGCTTCGGTGTAACTCTGTTTGGTGTAACTCTAGGTGACCAGCTCAGGCACTGTAGCTCTATCTAAACCAGAGTCGCAGATAACCTCTAAAAAGCTACGTGTAAAAAAAACTCTGCTACCATCACATAAACACGTTTTTCTTTTAATTTTAATGTACTCGATATGCTTAAAATACCCGAATTTTACTTAGCATCTTATTATTTACCTAGCTAAGCTATTTATTGCTATAAACAGATCGTGAAAACCGATAGCACACGGTTACATAAATTAAGTCACTAGTGCATAGGCATATGCACTAGCATTCGTAGGCATATGCTATATAATATACATTTTATTTTACAAATCTATCCATCGAACCTAATAAACATCATTTCATATTTAACAGATTGTTACCAACCCATTAATCATCAATATGCAATTATTAAAGTATAATTTACCTGAACAACTTGTACTTTTTTATCTCATTTTGAAGGTATACCTAATTGTGTAATATATAACTGAAGAAGAAGATAATACTAATAAATCTAAACGTAATTTGAAACAGAACAAGACACAGAAAAATGAAATGATATCGGTCACAATTCCTAATCATGACCGTTATCTTTTTTCAAGATTTTATAGTTATTAATATTATCTTCTTCTTCAATTACAATTCTTTTATTTTTTAATGTAATTATCGCAGAAGTTTTTCAACTGCTAACAACCGTCTGGAGCCAATGAGACTATGACATCGCTAACTCAGGTATTTTGTGAGACCTAAGGTGGCGAAGAGAGAAAGGAGATGAAAAAGATAAATGTGGGACAGTACCTGATCACCGAAATTGGCTAAAGCAATTTTTTTAATTTTTTTTTATTATTTATTTAGAAAAAAGTAAATATTCACAAGAGATAAAAATATATTACATTTCATTTCATCAGACATCACTTTTTTTGTTTACCCAATTTGTAGAAAAATATTCTCGGTTCAAACTGGGGAGCTAGTCTATGTGCTTTTATAGGTATATATAGATAATAATATGTATAGTTACAAAAATGGAAAAAGAATATTTTCAAAAATACTGTAAAATACTACAAAATATTGTACAATAAGAAAATTATAGAAACAGAATATCAAAAAAAATCAACGAAAAATCAACATAAATATAAGCAACAATAAAAGCAACAGAAATAAGCAACAGAATATAGAATATTTAAAACAAGTGTTTTTACGCCAGGGTGATAATGATAGTATCTTGCACCATGGAATGTGATGCAAATGTACTATATATTATTGTAAATGATTAAATTATGAATTAACGAAAATAAATATAATAAATTTTATTTTCGCACACCCATTTGAACCTACGACCCCCGGATTTGCTAATCGAGACAATGGAGGCCACCAAATTTCGAAAATATGTGTAAAATTATCGTTAAATCAATCAAATCCAACCACGAAGTACAACATTGTCCTGGTTATACGAGGAAACATTGTTGCTACATTGCTTCGTCGATAATTCCATAAAAAGCAAACGAAGCATATCTTTAACGATTATGACATAACCTTATTTTATATGGTTTATGTCATCAGTAAATAAAAATGATTGCTTCAAAATATATGAATCCATTCTTGATCCACCGGGCTATATTTGACGTTTACAGTTAGACACTAACCCGGTGAAAGAGCGTTCATCCGTATGGCATTCAATTAATTAATACCTACATAAATTATATGGTTCGCTTAGGAGGTTGTGATAATTAACTGCTTACGCAGAACTGCTGACTCACATTTATCAGTTTAACCGTTAGCAGTTAGCAGACGTTAACTTCGCATGTAATTGACAACGTCAGACTCGAGTATTTGTTTAATTTAATTACCACCAGGCGTTAATTATTAACAATAATAATTCACTTCTTAAAGGTGTTTCTTCCGAGTTCTCTTACATGTCTCTCCTCCAGAGTTAAATGGCTTTCACGGTGGCAATTTCAGCGTATTCATGCGGTACTGATGAATTATAGTTGTTAACAACTTTGAAACAATAAAATGCCTTAGGAAATTTGAATAGAGAAATGTTAAATTATCGAAGAAACAAACACTTTTTGGCTTGACAATATTTAAAAAAAATACTTTGTTTTAAACCACTTTATTGAGTTATTTAGGTCGACCGGATTCAGTTGCACTCAACCTTTTTCAGTACAATGGAAATGTAAAGTAAATTAAATACAAAGGAAAATTACAAGGTAAACAAAAGGAATAGTGAAAGCGTGTGCGAAAGGGAGAGATCATTAAAAACAGGCTAGGGTAGGTGTAGAGAAATTTTACTTAATTCCTTTAACTTTACCCCATGAAGCTGGTAAAAGTTTGTAAACATCTCGTAAAAAACGGTAGTAATTATACAAAATTAGTAATAAAATAACATAATTTTTTTGTTTTAAAACCACGAATTTTTAATAATTTTTAGAACCGACCGATTTCGCTTAACTCAAGCATCTTCAGGGTACAAATTATAACTAAACAAAATATTTCACATATATATATTATGTATATTTGCCAATCATCTGATTAGTACAGATCATAATTTCTGTCATAGCACCGGCGCTAATATTTTATATACAAACGGGCATGGTAACAGACTTAATAATCTATAAGCACTTGAAATAAAAAAGCTGTAAAAACCAAAAGTCCTATTCTCAATAATCAATTAGACATATCAAGTAGTCCAATATTAGGTTTTTTTCCAATAAACCCTTAAAAATGTCCAAGTTCTCCTTATCACCATGTCAGTTGATACTTTTTTTCTCCAGATATATTATTATAATCCATTAGTCTACATAATACTCTTGGATTTGTTTTTAGAATTTCAAAATACTTCAATAATTTAGGCACATTTATCATGTTGTACACAACCTTTGTTAGATGCCAATTAGAGTATAACTCTACATTATGGTCTTCCTTTTACAATATTAATTCCGATAATATTGAAAAGATTCAACATAAGTTCTTGAAGTATATAAACTATAAATTGCATATTCCTGTAGAAATCATTGATTATAACTACTGACTAGATAAATTGTCCCTATTAAAACTTTCTGAAAGAAGAATAAACACAGATTAAATAGTACTACATAAAATACTTCATTATAAAATTGACTGTCCTGAGTTACTCCAATTAATCAGCATCCACATACCCAAAAGATCTTGCCGAAATTTACTACCCTTTTATTTTTACAACACCAGGACACTGTCTTATCAAAATTCCCCAATTCCAAGACTTCACAGTCTCGGAAATAAATACTCTGATCTGGGAGATATATTTCATCTTAAAAATAATCAATATAAATATTGTTTATTTCAATTCTTTTATAGATCGAGACACAAATAGACATCTATAATTTCCGCAATATATATATTTTTATTTTTATTTTGAATATCTATCTATGTGAGACTTCTTATCATTTTTAGTGATGTATCTTATTTCATTATATGCTTTTGTTGTAACATTTAATATTTTTTCCTTTTTTCGTTGTATTATGTTTCCTTTATTGTTTTAATTTTGTAGAATCTATAATAACTGTGATACTCTACTATTAAACTTTGTAGTGTGTAAAATCCCATTAGGGCGTGTAATAATAATAATATAATAATAAGTAATAAGTAATATAACTTATATCCTTGATGTCGCTATTCCAAATTCCTGTAATATTAAAAAAATCTGTTAGTGAAAAAATAAGAAAATACACAGATTTAGGTAATGAAATAAAAAGAATTTGGCATTCTAAGACTATAAAAATATTACCATTCGTTATTTCGGCTACTGGCATTATACCTAGCTCTCTAATTAAAAATTTAGGCGTATTAAATCTATGAAAAAATTTATATATAAAGATGCAAAAGTCGGTCATTTTGAATACATGTAGGATAACGAAAGATTTTTTAAATATTTATGTTGAGGGATCAGTAGGATTTATAGGCCCTGTTAGGAGTTCTACCGAGCCGAGCCCTCTGATATGAAAATATCTGGAGTCGGTGAATTATTTTCCCATTTGATCTCTGGTGAGTTGACGTGTTGTTCTTGTATTGTTTTGTATTTATTTTGCTTATATAATGCACTTACATAATGTTGATTGACTAGATGATCATTTGTGGAAAAGTGTGTGGAAGGGTTAAGTTTTTCCTTTGGGGAAGATTTAACCCGGACAACAAAATCGGAAGTTAAAAAAAAAATTATTATTATTATTATTATCTGTGTTAATGTTTTAAAGTTTTTCCCATGTCTTTTGTACTTGTGTTAATGTATTGTATGCTTTCTCTGTGTTATATTTATATCATGGTGTCTCCCTCTATTTATTTTTTAATTTTTTAATTGATATATATAAGCTTTTGTACTTATTGTTTAGTAATAATTTGTACCCTGAAGATGCTTGAGTAAAGCGAAACCGGTCGGTTCTAAACATTGTTAAAAACGCGTGGTTTTAAAACAAAAAATTATATTTTATTATATATGTCAAACCATAAAGTGATACGAAATTAGTTTTTAAAAGTTGACACGCTTCTGCAAAATTAGCTTTTTTACTTTGGTATTTTCATGGATAGTAATTAAATTCATAAATAACTCCTAAAACGTAGCTCTACACACTGCACACTGTAGTGTACCTGAAGGTAGTCATAACTTCACTGGAATGCAGGTGTAGCCAACCGGGCACGAGGGGTTATTGTCGTTCCAGGGATAGATTGTACGGATGTCATCGACGAAAAATCTTACTTGGCGATGCCATACATAGTAATGCAAAATCATGTGTTTTTGGTGTGAAAATTTAGTCGCCTAGAAATGTTTCAGATGCTTTAATTAAATACTGCGAGTAGAATACATCTTGACCTTTCAAATAATCGAGTATTTTTTATATTTCTTTATATTAAGTCTTTTTATAAGCACAGAAAAAAATAATGTATAGGCCTATGAAAACTGCTTTAAAGTTCAAAATCTCCTACTTACGAACCCATTTTCGGTCATGATTTTATTTTAAAATGTGGCAAATTAAGTTATTTATAAAATGATAGGAAAAAAAATATTTATGCCTGAACATCCACAAAATAAAATAAAAGGCACTTTTTGGCCATGTTTTTTTCTTGCATAAATCAAAACAGGGGGATGGTGTTAAGCGGGAATTTAAACCTTATCTCCATCTACGTAAGGGTTTTTATTGATAACGGCTCAATTTAAAATATTACCTGACGTAGTGCATCGCCTTAAAATACTTACTAGAACGATAATGTTACGCACGACCTCTTTCTGGAATTGTTGTAGATGTTGAAAGGATAATTTCTAAGTTTTTTGGATTTTATTTATTTTTGTTTTGAAATTTTGATTTTTTTTGTTTTGGTTTTGACGTTGAGTGTAGTATGCAGCATTTTGCCACCTTCTTTTTCTTAACTTGACTTTTCAGACACAATGTAGTGTCTATCGTCAGAGCAGAAGCGGATGACGAATAGTTTAAGGTTGTTCTAACTGTTGTATTGCTGTTGACACGCACGGCTAAATCCCAAAAATACAATTAAAATACTGCTGTTAATAGTGAAAATATGTAATCATTACAAAAAATGATCTCTTATTTGATTACTTCTATCCTGACGAAAACACAGTTATGTTAAATCGTTAGGCCTACTCGAATAAATAAATTAACAATGTAGATATTAGATGCGTGGAAATGATGTGGCAGTGTTTCGGTAGAAATATTTGTATTTATAAAAATCTTCTAAACTACAGGAAGATGTTCAAGTATGCAAAATTATCTGCGTAGATTCATCTAAAATAAAGGGCTGAAAGGAAAAGTATGCCTTTGATATATTTTTTTTAACGTAGCTTATGGGTATACACCATCTAAAATATTTATTTCAGAGCTCAAAGACACCATCTTTTCCAGAAGGCACAATAAGATTTCCCTGATGAATGCTCGTAAGCCCTTTTACGTAGTAACAGAAATGGTTTATTAAATATAATATTATTATCGAAATTAATCTGCTCCCGTTACGACCATTGAAATCTTCGAAGCGAAGTCTGGCGGCAAAAAGGCGAGTCTTTTATCAGAGTGAATCCTCGAGGGATGGCTGTGACCTAAAGGGGTGAGCGAGGGTGGTTATTGAACATTCTTATTCGAAGATTCAAGTGCGGTATTCAATATGCCAGATATATAATAAGTTGAAGGTTGGTTCGAATAAATTATCCACCGGTTTCCATTGAAATCACTGTCAGATTAGGTATTCCTATTTCTGTCTCCAACAACATTATGCCAATCAACCGAGTAATTTAGATTAATTAATGGAATGCTTGAATTTGAAATTTTACATTGGTATCAATTTCTTTACTGTTTTTGACCGATCTTTGGACAAAGGGATTTTGTTAATTCAATTATTCTCTACCTCAACCAAATTACTTGCAAAACTTTGGTCATACTGTGAAGAGCGTCAAACACAAAATTACTCAACTGATAAACCAGAGGAAGATTGATGGAAGAAGTCATGAGAGAAGACGCCAAACTTCATGACTTCGAGTGAAGTCGTCGGGGGAAGCCAACCTTCGATAGTATAGAGCACCATAAGACGAAGGTTAAGGCTTAGTATTATAAAACTATTGGAATCGATAAACAATATCGGTTAATTGAAAAATATTTAGATTTTTTTTTAAATTTTCCCATTCCTAAAATTGAACAAAACAAATATATATCAATGCAAGCACTTAGTGGCTTGACGTGTTAACTAAATTAGGAGTTGCTCTATTATTAATTATATTCGAATTTTATTATGGATGAAAACAAAGTATTATAAATAAATATCAACTCTGCTTTTGCCAGTAAACTTCATATTACTTTAATATTTTATTTAATTTTTATTGCAAGTTTTTTAAATATATATTTTATTTTATTATTATTTCAAAAAAGTATTTTTTAATTTTATTTTTATTTCAATAGTAAAGGTTGATAAAATAGCAACTTTAAAATCAGACCCCACCCGATCACCCGACTTATTATTATCATTGTAATATTAGAATTTATTAGTACACGTTGCAGCATTTGGTAGGTAAAATAGTAAATTTAACATTCTCCCCCATTAAGGGTTTCAGGGGTAAAAGGAAATGCTTCCTGTCTTAGCCCTGAATTGTTTATTATTACATGGCCCGTTACCCTAATAGAATTACCATTTCCTTGCGATTTCATAAATATTTTCAATAATATTAATGCCCCTAGGATAATCAAAGTAAAAACAGCCGTAAATAAGTTTGAAAACAATCTCGCTTATTCAGAGTTTTAATAAATTATGCATGATTCTTGAATGTTTTTATTCTTTTTAATGTAAGGATTTCTTATCCAAATACTTGGGTTAATAAATTGCACCATGAGTTTTTAAAATTATTTTATTTTTTAAATAATTTACAAGTTTTTTTAAATAAATCAATCGCTGAATTTCACACTTCAAACATTGTAATTAACCAATGACATCCTGATTATTTACACCTTGTAGAAAACACTCCCCGATAATTCACCTGTTCACATTCCCATTGAGCATTTGTATACTAATGTTACAATGTACGTAAAGTGTATTTATTGCGCGACAGCATTCTTTCAACCAACATGAAATAGTTGAATATTATCATGTTAGCATAAATCTCTACTTAATAAGTCTTTATATATCGTATGTATCACATGTACCTTAAATAAATTATCAGCAATTTTTACAATACTAATTGTAAATCATTATATTTTTAATCAACAGCTATAATATTATCGTATTGTTTTCCAAAATATAATTGTTACGAAGATTCACAATAGCGCACTTAATTTACACTTTCAATACTGAATACTTTTTGAATGTACACCTGGAAAAATTATTTTTAATACGAACATGAGATTTAATGTTACACCAGTTTAACAGTAATCTAGTGAAGGAAAAATGTTACATCAAAATAGTACGTTATTTTACAAAAATAGCGTGATCTTGTTCAAGACCCTTATTGATTACCAGGTTCACTTCTGGTAGATGAGTGATACTCTGGTTTAGCCTGGCTAGGATTCTTCATTGTGGAGAAACTTGATAAGTTTGCCTTCCCTGTGGGAGACGCTCTCGTGAAGGTAGGTCTGGAGTATTGATTGCTTATCAACTTCATCGGCTGGATGTGACCCAAGTATTCTTTTTCATCATCTGGCATATCCGAGAGCCGACAGTTTTGACCGTCAAATAGTACAAAACTTGGGTTTTCTTGTGTTCTAATCTCGTGATATGTGCTATTGGGTTGTGTTTTTGGCATTTCACTGCTATTTGGTATACGTTTATCAGTATTTTGTGAGCGGTTCACCTGCAATCGATGGCTTCTTCGTATTGTGCTGCATGGAGTTTGTGGGAGGGAGTACGTTTTTTCCTTGACAGGTTTCCCCACAGTTGTTGGAAGGAGGTTTGTATTTGCGTTTGACGAGGATGAAATTGATACATCCATTGGCGTATTGTCGAATTTGAACATGTTTGTGCGATCTGATGAGAAATAGGTATCGGAATAAACGTTCCTATTGTAGTATCCACCGTTGCTTGTAGGGTACATCTCTTCTTCTAGGTCTTCGTTTACCTTGTTTCTGCTTCCGGTACACATTTTCATCCAACCCTAAGATAAAAGTGAGATTAGTTTATTATTAGGTAGATATCATATTGAAGCTCAATCATAGAATAAAGTAGAACACAAAAAATTCCGAGTGGGCGTGTTTCGTAATCTAAAAGTCTGACCATTATTTGCTTAAATTTAAAAATGTAGAGATTTTTTTCATCATCAATATGAATTTTAAATGGGATGGCGATATAAAATTTCAAGCAAGTATGAAAGAGATGGACCGCATGCTAGGCGGGTTGAAATTACAAGGTGCAAAGTCAGTTGAGGTCAAATTTATATGGAAGGCATTTCTAGTCTTTATTCCTTATTCTTTGGGTTCAAGTGAGTATCTTTAAAAAACTGTCATTCGTGTAAAGTTTACCATTGTTCCAGCTGCATATTTGTCATTAGAGACAACGGGAACAGACGCATATGCCACTGGACTATTTTTCGGATCTTCGAGGCTTGATTTACGATAGCACAACATAGCAGCATCGACTTCAGCATAATCCGGCATATTTTGCCCATTAATTTTATCGTAGTCTGACAAAATTCCACTGACTTGACTATAGTCAGTAATTGCATGGAGCACTTTGCTAGACTGCCTCCAGGTGTCCTGTCGAGTGTCCACCCACATCAAGGAATCAGTTTTGGTAACATTACTTTGGTTGTATGATGTTGTTAGGTTGCTGGGCAAACCAGGAGTGCCTTTGATGTTCAACTGTGTTATGAGATTTGATCCAACACATCGAGTATCTAAACACACAAACAAAATACCGTAATAAATATAAATAATTTTGTTGTGTTTATTTTAAGCGGTTCAGTTAAGAAAAGCAATAGATACCGTATAAATTCGGAAGTCCACCTTTCTTTGATAATAGAAGTCTTCGCCTGACAGCAAATGTACCAATAAATAGAACAATCATTATTGTGATCATGGAACATATTAGTACAATGAACCATGTCTCGGTTAGAAGATCACCAGCGTCAACTTGTTGCGGATTTTGCTCCAGAGTATTTCTGAAAATTAAGATACAAATGATGAAACAGTTAAATATACTCAACATGTAATAACTGTTGACTGAAAAAATAACTTGATGACGTTCTAAATACCTATGAAGAGGGTCGAGCAGTTTTGATGATCCGTCTACTTCATTGGACGGGGCAGATGGTAATCGTAAGGCAGCAGGAGGACTAAATGGGCCAATTCCTTTGGAAGTAGCAGCTGCTAATTGGAGCCAATAGCTGGTTCCTGGTATCAAACCATTAATCTTAGTATTACTACCCACCACTGATCCATTGTGCACGACATGAGATTCATTTCCAGCCTCCTTCACGACTATCTGGTAGTACTGGATTAAGCCGTTTCGACTATGCTGAGGAGGTGGTTTCCATTTTAAATACACTGACGTTGAGTTCAGCAGAAAAGCCTCAAGTTGGTTTGGAGATTCTGATGGAGCTGGAATAAAGGACAGTCATCAACAGCAGTTTTTTTATTTGGATATTCAAATTCATTCATAAAATTGTATATTTTTTTACCAGCTTCAAGTGTCCTAGCGATCCTAGAGTTTGATGGTCTCCCGTCAATATTCTTGAAAAAGGGAACGAGAAAGAACTCGTATGACGTGTAGGTTCGTAACCCTGATATAGCGAATCCCGAAGTACTTCCTGAATGAAGAACCGTTTGCATACTGTACTCCCCTGGAGTTGTATTGGAACTATCTAGCGCCCTGTAATATATGTAAAATCCTTCCAAGTTGTTCGAATTCAAAGTCTGAAATGTTAATAGCATTTATAAAACCCTGATATTGATTAATAACTAATTTTAAAACAATCGATGAAATTAGAGAGTCCTACCTCCCAGGCCAACTTGATTTTCGAAGATTCTACAGGAATGAGATCACTAAGGTGAACAACTTCATCAGCTTGTAAACTAGCGCGGGCTTCTGCGATCGTTGCTGAACCAAGCCCTTCTTCTGTTTCTAGCAACACATCATTATTTCCCATTCCCAAGATGGTTTCGGATAGAGGACTTGGAGGAGAAAATCCATGTGAGTTCTCTGTTCTCACAAGGAACATGTATGTTCCTCCAGTGGACAGTGCTCTCTGAGTATAACTTGATTCTTCAATACGCCGAGCAACGATTGTCCACTTTGCATCGTATTTAGTTCCAAAATAAGAGTCACGAACAAACATTTCTACTTGGTAGCCAAGTAAAGCTGAAGAACCAATTTTATTATTCTGTGTCCAACTGATAGTAACGCTCGACTCTGATTGGTTTCTTATCTGAGGTCTACTTGGGGCTCCCGGTAAGGAAGATGGATCTGGACTTCTAAAGAAATTAACACTTGGATTGGTTGGAGTGTCTACTTTCAAATAAGCACTCCACACGTATTTCCCGTTTTTATTAGAAGCCACACAGGAGTATATTCCAGAATCTTCTTTAGCTAATTGTTTGATGGTAAGTTGTCCAGACTCTAAAATATTTACCTTAGTAGATTGTAAAAGTGGGACAGTTTTATGATACCACGATATAACCGGTTCTGGATTACCGTTTGCTGTGCATTGAAATTCGGCGATGGATTTTAGCGGTAAAGTTTGATTTGACGGTCCTATAATAATGACTGGTGGTGGTCTCTCATCTTCAGAGGTAACGATAAGTTTTGCTCTGCTTGTTGTAGCTCCAGCAGAATTGATAGCAGAACAAACAATAGTTGTTCCAGAATCTTCTTTTGCTGCCCCCTGGAGAGTCAATAACGATTTACCATCGATGGATATTGAAGCTTTATATCTATCCCAAGTGATTCCAGGAAATATAAGAGAATGATTTCCTTCCAATGACCAGAATAACGTTGGTCTTGGATTTCCATTAGCTAAGCATTCATAAAATGCCTCCGAACCTGTTTCAACACTTTGTGTGATAGGTTTGACATCTAGATATGGTGGTGCTATAAAACAAAAGAGATGAAAAATGATTAAAAAATCTTTATTATGATATTGCCAAAAAATACTTCAATAAATAACATTATCTTACAGTGGACTTTGAGGATGCCCGTCGCTGTAACAGATCCAACGGTATTATCAGCCTCGCAACTGTACTCCCCTTGGTCTGAGAGTTCCACCGTGTCAAGCCTCAGGCTTCTATCCTCCAGGATATGCACCCGGCCTAAAGGCATGTTACCTCCTCCAGCCTGCCTCCGCCATAAAACATCAGGCAAAGGGTCCCCACCTACTCGACACTGGAAGGTAACGCTTTCGCCAACCAAGACTACGGCATCAGATGGACCAGCTATCAGGTAAGGTTTCACTGCAAATACAATATATTAATTACCTCTGAAAACCAAAGTTAATTTACTTAATTATGCTTTGTGAATAATATTCTTACCATGAACTCTCAAATGAGCAACCACTGATTCTCTTATGGCAACAATGTTTTTGGCTAAGCATTGATATCGTCCATCATCTGACTGGCGTAGGTCTTGGATAATCAGATTCCCTCCGTCAACTATTTTTATTCTGAGAAAAAACATTGATATTTTAAACTTGCATTTTAAGAATTACTAAAAGACACCAGTGAAATGTGGATGATTTTTTTACTGCAAACCTTTCAATATCTTCTAAGTCCATGATCTGTCCATTCTTTTTCCACATAACTGTAGGTTCTGGGGCCCCGCGAGGGGGCGCGCATTCCAGTAACGCGCTGTCCCCCGCGGCCCCCCGAGTGTCAGCTGGTTCCAGGCGAAAGTCTTCACGCAAAACTGTGGACAAATAAAAATACTATATTGATAAAAACATTCAATTTTTATTGCATATATAAAAGTCCTATAATCAATTCAATGAAACGTTTAGGAAGCTTTCAGCTTATACCAAAAAATATAGTTTACTTAAATCAATTGAGTGAAAACTTGAATAACACTGTAAAAGATTAATAAGAATTTTCTCTTCTGTTTGGCGATACAAGATAATAAAACGATAACATAAAATAATTCAACCTTTTGTAAAAGGAACACTTTTCAAAAAGGTGAAAATCATAAAGCGTTTTCTCTTCAGTGAAACGAGATTAAGAAAAGTTTTTTTTTCCGTTTCTTGGGTGTATAATTTAATTTCATCACCTCTGGCGGTAGATGTTGGCCGGATCCTGCTCCGAAATGGAACAGAATTAATAACCTGACAGCCCCGCGGAACGCCCACAAAGGTTCGCCGTGAGAACTGACACGTGTGTGCGTCTTTAACAAACTGAGAAAAGAATAACTCGGAAATGGCGAGGCTTTCAGGTAAGGAAGAATAAAAAGAAAAAGCCTCCAAGCAATGGAGGAGATGAATTGAGGAGATAAACGAAGGCTCCAGCAGGTGTTATTCTTTGTGTTCCGGTAAACATTTTCCAACTGAGCGCAAATGGAAGAAAGCGTTATCAATTTTTCCGGATATGGCTTATTATTCCGGTTTGATTGCTTCACGACAGGAAATTGCATTATCACACTACTGGTAGGGAACAATAATTATGCTATGGTGGAACGCCATTATTTCACTCTTTCTTCGTTCAAATAGTCAAGGAAGAAGTTTTCATTGCTAATTATAATTTTAAAAAAAGGTTTCTCCAGGCGCCATTCTATTGTGCGTGCAAAAAATGATCCACCAAATCAGAATAAAGATATATATATTTTGATAATATTATATATGATTTTAACATACAATTAAAAAAGTATGTAAAAACATTATTTCTTGCGACACTGCAAACGTATACGTAATTCCATGTAAATGGGTTTCGTTCAAAATATCGCCCGAATTATGGAAGACATCGTATAATTCTCTTGTGTATTGAAAGGATTGTGATTGATTAATATATATTTTTTTAAATTTATTTCTACAAATAAAATATGATTTTTCATTGAAAACCTTTACAACTTCCTTCCACATGTTTACTGTCAAAAATGTTACTTTCAATTTAAAAAAATCATAATCATAAAGTAATTTTAATAATTTTTTTAATAGAGTACAAGGAATGATACAGGAATTCCCTATTAAAAATTAAGGAATTTTCAGCGATAGTGACGAAATAAGTTTTTACCTGCTGATACCAAAATAAAATTGAAATAAAACAAACAGAACATCTTCAACAGCCTTATGAACGTAACATTAAAGTTAACTTAATCAAAATGATCCCATAACACAGCGCATAAAGCACTACTTCCTGAACTCTCCATACATTCCACCTTCATCTACGTGATGAAAATATAGCAGGAATGTGCAGCAGAAACTGTCTCGTCCTCACCATAAATCGCTTATCCTTGTTTCTACCCTTAAACCCCCTGATCCTCCATCCCTTAATAGTCTTCCACTCCCCCCTCTATCACCCACCACCCCCTGCAACACCAGGTGTCACGTACTAAAATCTTGGAGTAGAATAAAATGCTGGATGAAATCAGGGAGACCAGTTTTAAATATTAAAACATGAAAGCGCAAGAATACTAAATTATACGAGTTTGCGTGCATGAATTTAACATTTGAAGTTATTCGAACATTAGGAGATCACAGAAACCATGAAAGAAATTTTATCTCGGAGGACTTAATTAACATGTTATATTATTTACTCAAACCTTTGAGGTCCTTCCCAAAAGGCGTTCACAAAACGGTGTTCATTTATTAATATCAATGTCTACGTTTTTAACTGAGCAAAATATTATACGTATTTGTGAAATAGAAAAAGAGGTATTAAAGTACATAAAGTTATTTCCCACAAAAACGTAGTTAACAACAACATCTATGAAATTGTAAATTTACGGTTCACCGCTAGTCTTTTGTTGCCTATGACCAAACCGTATGCGGTAATATCGTGTCCCTCATCCCAACCAACATTTCTGCTTCAAAGTATTCGCAAGAGGCAGGTATCACACTCACGGTACTATAGCAGTGTATCGTCCCTTCTACTTAAAACACACCCCTATCTCAGGTGCCACATTTCACCCTACTCGCTTAGCGTCATTTACTCGATATAACTTTCAAGGAAACAACCCTTAGCCGGTATTTTACTACCCTGGACATTGTCTCCACGGCGTCAAATTATTACGGGACAATGTTAAGTTGTACACTTACTTCAAGTACCCGAAACAAACCAAGTTCGACAAAATATTGACGTCATGAAATGCCACAGGCAAAATAAGTTATTTTTTTTATTTATTTAAAATGGCGTATTGTATTTTGTTCTGCATCGAAAATTTTTAAGTCGTGTATTTCAGTTTATATTGCTTGCCCCAACCTAATTCTTTCGGATTCGGATTCCCCGGCCCAAAGTTAGTATAAAGATGTAAAAAGATAACTAGTTTTATTGTCAGAAAGCGTTCAAAATGGCCAGTTAAATTGTTTGTGCGTCGAAATTTTAAAGTCGTTTAATTCAGTTAATATTGCTTGCCCCAATCTAATTCTTTCAGATTCGGATTCCCCGGCCTAAAGTTAGTTTAAAAATAACTAGTTTTATTTTTTAGGAATTTCGCCCATAAACCGAAGTTTACCCGAACCCTGCAAAGCCGGGTGTTACGGTTGTCACTGGCGAAGTCTTGTAAATTTTTGAACGACTGATGACTGACTGACTAGTTCCCTCACGTTGTCGCTTTTTATAAGGTGAAGAAGCTTCTCGAACATTTTGGTTGCTATGTAGATATTGCCAAACAAAAAATAAAAGAACATCCAAGAAGCTTGTTTGGAAAAAAATCGAAATTCTAAAATGACGTTCGATTCAAGTAGTGGCGTACCACTACAAGCTTCTATAAATGGAGTCAATAAATATATAAAAAGTACCTCCATAGTTGTTGCCCAGATCATGCATCCTATTTGTCAGTGAGTGTGTCTGATAGTTGTTGTGTATGTATTGCAGAAGAATGTTTTATGTTGTCTTGTATTTTGATGATTAATAGAATCGATTTATCAATTTTTTGACATATTATGTTACCAATTGATTTGATATTAATACAAAGTAATTATTTTTTTCAAATTAATCAATATATTTTAGCATAAGGGTTTATCTAGTCGTCCTAATTAAATGTTTAAAACTAATTTCGGTAGGTCTTTGATCTTAAAATATAAAAAAAAAATATTTTTCAAATCTTTCCCTTCGGAAAATCGATCTTGTCATTTTTAAAAAATTGACTGCCGCTACACAACATTCCATTAGCAAAGTCAAATAAAATATGATTTAAACTTATGTTTCTTTTTGCCAAAATTCGTTTTCCGAAAGCTTTTTGGATGTGACTCCAGGATACGATCACAAATTAAATTGACAACTTTTGCGTTACATATTTTCGACAAAAAAATTTAATTTCTTCTAACGAGTGATCGCGATCAAAATAATGTTGTTTTTTGACCGACTTCTGTAAAAAATGTTATCATTAGGAGATATAATCAAAATTATTATCGAATTGAAATCGTTTATTAAAATATTTAGGTAATGAAACCATTGAACTCAGTGTTCGATTAGATGATATTTCAGTCAACATTAAGAATCGATTTTAAAATTACAAAGGAATCGAAAGCATCGGTTAAAATCATTAGCAAAATATATTACGTGACGTGTTACTGTTAGCAATACTGATATTTTTATAAATATTTGCGTTGAAGGAAACAGTGCTTTCCCATGAAGATTTTCAATTTGATGACTAAACGATT